>NC_056735.1:1571515647-1571580647 GCF_019279795.1 Protopterus annectens | reverse complement strand
TATACAGACTTTCTTATCTCTATTAACAACAGATAGAGAAGCAGAAACCTTATTATTATACCCATACGAGGCTTTAAAGATGCAGATTTATCTTATAATTCAGTGTGGGTGCTCCATTTGTAGGCAATAAAAGGTTCAGCCACCAAGGATTGATTTTGTCTCAGGGGGATGGCCATTTTTTTGTGACATATATCAATCTTCTTGTGTAGGTGACTCATAGTAGAGCTGCAACAGGAAGACACAGAGAATCAGAGAGAAATATGGGAGGACATACATGTAACATTGTGTAGGACCAGAAACTCATTTACCCAATTAATATTGTATACTACAGTCTGTGGAGCTTGGGTGTATTTATATGGGTGTATATATATGCTCCAGCATGGGTTTCCTACCAAAAAAAAAAAAAAAAAATTCAGTGATCATTATCCTGTCATCTCAGCATCGCCATACAAAACTACAAAAATGTCACCTCAAAGGTAGACCACTCCCTGAGCAGATATGCATGGTTTTGGCATTTTCCTTGTGTATATTGATTGGACTACATTTTACAGTATACTTGACCTGATCAATGCCCTGGTTCACTTCCCCTCTACCCTCTCAGAAATTCAAGACTTCCTCTTCCCTACTACCTGTCATAGTCTCAGAGGGCAGTCATATCCCTGGCTTAACTTAAACTTCTTGGTTATGATAAAGAGAGAGACCATATCCAAAAGGCACAGAAACAAGTCACAGTAAATGACCATCTACATCAAAATTACCTTACCCAAAATTAATCAAGCAAAATAACTAAATCTCAATATTTAGGACAAGAGATGATAAGCTCTGTTTATAAAGCCAATCTTTCTGAGAAAAAAAAAATTAAAATGTAACAGAACAAATCAATCATTTACCTTCCATATCATCCACAAATAATGCAAACACATATTTTGCTTAAGGATACAAATCATTCCAACTATCTTCGATTTGAGACTTAAATTTCTCTCTCCTAACCCCAGCACACAAGAAATAAACACCACAGTGATCCTCAGTACTACTCACAAGCAGAATTTGCAGCCACGTTCTATGCCACATAAATCACTATAAAAGACACCAAAACGATATTGCATAACTAAAAGTACTCACAAGCAGAATTTGCAGCCACGTTCTATGCCACATAAATCACTATAAAAGACACCAAAACGATATTGCATAACTAAAAGTCCATATCATCTAAATTCAGTATCCTTCAACCTATTTTCTTCAGCAAATCATTTGGTTATATTGCTGGATCTCTTACCCATGTCATCAACCTCTCCTTTACAACAGGGGTAGTCCCCCTGCCTTTAATCATTACATAATCATTCACACCTAAAATAGCTTCTCCCAAGGACTACAAAGACTACTAACCCATGGTCTGGAGGACCTATATAATCAAATATTTAAACAACTTAACAGCTATGGACTTTACAGGCCCACTAATGTCATACACTACAGCTTTAGTTTCCATATCAAACAACCTCTACTGTAATATAAATGAATGACAGACTACAACAGGCATTTTTGTTGACATATGTGCCTTTAAGTTTGTCAGCTGTAAACCTTCACTGCACACACTCAAAAGGCATAATTTTGGAGACAGCACTGTCAACTGGTTTCAAAGCTTTCTTACATGCAGGTCATTTCAAGTCTGCTACAGTAATCAGAACTCAAGCCATTGCAGTCTCAATATACATGCACAACAAAGCTCTGTGCTAGGTCAGCTCCTCTTCCCTCTTTTCATCTATGACTTAATAGTTGACATACCAACTCCGGAACTTATACTGTGTGCAGATGACATTGTACTCCTGGAAGCCAGCAAATTGTACACAATTACAAGCACAACTACCAATTAATTTCTCTGTCCAATAACAAAGCCTTTAATTAATCCAGAAAAGCTAAGATAATGCTGTTTAGTCCTACCTCAAAAGTGTCATACCTTGCATAAGGACATACATAGTAATACTATCTCTAACGTCTCCAAATACAAATACTTAGGCAGCACACTTGACCAGGTCACTTATATCGCAAGCACAGATCTGCCACAACTCAAACTTTGTTACATCATCTCACACCTACTATATCTAGTGCTTTAGCTAAGGGCAGCCTATTGTCCCAAATTTGATTATTGCTTACCCTTAATGACTCTACACTTTACAATACCCAAAGAATTCAAGTTGCTGAAAATAAATAAGATTTTCAGAAATGCTTTATTAGCAGAGTTCTACATGCATCACTGTGACCTCATTCAGAGTCTTACTGTCTACATATTAATGGCAGGACATCTTTTCTTTTTAGCTCCTTCCCTTCAAAGATTTAAACACTGGATAATACCTTTCATTAATAACTAAAGCTTGCTTTAGGTAACAACCTTACTTTTAAGATATACCCAGAATAATGACATCATTCTCTTCTGTCCTTGATTCAAAAATACAATAGCTGAAAAGTCTTCTCACATCTATGCCTTGTCACATGTTGGCACCATTTACTTGAAGAAATTAGAACACTAACTACATTACCAAATTTTAAAAGGTCACCATGTAAGTACCTTTGCAATAAATACAAATGCAATTGTTTTAAGAATATGGCTAACAAACCACTAAAAACAGGTGTCACATGACCCTGCCCTAACATCTGGTTTGTAAACTACTTAGTAAGAAAAATGATTTTTTATATAATGAACATGGATTTCATTACAATCTAACTCAATTACCTTTTACTTGCTAGTACCTGATTCATTTTCCTTATTAATTTTTCTTTTTAATTGCATGTCTCTTATGTAACTGTTTGATGCTCAATTGTATTACTCACTGCAATGGTACAACTTGATTTTTATCTAGCTCTTTTGTTCACATCAGTGCCATGATGTGATTTTTTTTTTGCTCAGTTATACAATGTAAATTTGTATTATATACTTTCCTGCATAATTTAGGGTGGCCACAGTGGTGCAGTGGTTAGGGTTGCTGCCTCACAGCAAGAGGTTCTCCATTTCGATCCTCAGCTGGGGTGCCTTCTGTAGAGATTCTGCATGCCCTCTCTGTGGTCACGTGTGTTTCCTCTGGTTGCTCCTTTTTCCTCCCACATCCCAAAAGACATACTGTAGGTGGATTGGACACTCTAAATTGGCCCTAGGTGTGAGTGAGTGTGTGTGTGTGCCTTCTGTGGAAGGTTGGGCACCGGTCTGGCAACTCAACACTGTAAAACTCTACTGCCAATCATGAGCGGACAGGTGATCTGCTGTGGTGACCCCTGACTGGGAAAAAACGAAAGAAAAAAAAGACTTTCCTGCACAATTTAATTATGTAGTGTTAATTGCTGTGTGAGCCTGGCCCATGCCTGAAAAGTGTCAGTAGCCCAGCTCACTTACATGATAAAACAATATAAAATAAAATAAAACAAATTAGCAGGCCTGGTGCCAAGAGGTACATAAACATTAAAATAGAATTTCACAATGGGTTAACTGATACTGTACTCCAAAGGTAAATATCCAAAAACAAACACAGCTGTACAGAACATGGTTGGTTCATATAAATAAATTTTAATAAAGTATTTCAAAATTTAAAACTAACAAAAACAATAATAAAACCTGTCACAGAATTAGGAAAGGTTAGCACTTTCACATCAAATATAGATGATTCATTAGACCAGGAATACCTCTCAACCTCTTAGAGCATAAAATCTGCACAAAGCCTAAAATGATGGGGGGACAAATAGGGGAAGATTTTAAATATTGCTCTTAGGTTTTGCATTAGCATGAATTTTTGGAAGGATGTGGAGCCTTAAACTCAAATGTTTGTCATTATTCAATTACTTCAATCCTCAGTTATTTGCCAGAAAAGTACAGATTTTAGGAAGAACACACAAAAATAGGAGGCAAAAATCTGGACATTCTGCGAAAATATGTGCAGTTGAGAGGTATGAGACCAGGTCTGAACAAAAGGTACCTCCCAGGGCTGTCAGCTGGAGATACAGCTGGCTTATTCATCAAGGGAGAGGGAATGTAGAGTTAAGGCCAGAGGAGGGTTGGCAGAGTATAAAGAAGTAAAAGTACACATGTAGGTTATGTAAGGCTGAAACACGTGCATTTCCTGCTCTTGTCCTTGGTTCTATTGGACAACAACTAGGACTAGCAAATGATAGGGCATCCCAAACTAATAAAAAAAAATACCATAAACAGTATGCCTTTGAAAAAAACATACTGAAATCTACAGTTTCTGTGAGATTAAAATTAAGACATCTGCTGGATATTTAGCAAAGGCTAGTGGGGATGGTGTAAGCAAAATATCTTTATGATTGTTTGGTGACCTAAGAATTATGAAAACCAAAATTCCCAAAACTGAGAATCATCAAAGATGCAGAAGGTAAAATTAAAAACTTCTGTGCAGTTCTACTGATAGAAATTACAAAGACACAGATGTGATGTAACAGCTTTTATGTGACCAAAGTAGGTTTTGCAGTTCCTCAAGATCAGACTAGAATAATCCCTTCATCACTTACTTTCTTTCACTAACACTATCCTACAAAATAAAAATGCAGGTTATCTCTCCTCAGCTACCTTCCTAGACCTCTCTAAAGCTTTCGACAAGGTCCCACACAAACAGCTCATATCTCTTCTCAATAACCTATCCTTTTCTTAACCAGTTATCAACTGGTTTCAGAGTTACCTATCTGACCACCAACAAGCAGTTGTTTGGCAGGACAACCTATCCCCCCAACTACCAGTCTCCAAAGGAGTTCCCCAAGGGTCCATACTGGGACCCCCTACTCTTCTCTATTTGCAACAATATTCTAGCTTCAGCCACAACACAAGGCACACTCATACAATACGCAGATGACTCAACCATCATCTGCACAGCCCACTCCCTACCATAACTGCGAAAAGTCACACAGGAAGCATTTTCTTCTATTGAAACTTGGTTATCCGATGACCAACTAATACTCAACCCAAACAAAACAAAATTACTAATCTTTCAACCCAACAAACTTACCCTAGACAGCTCTCATTTTAACATCACAGCAAAAGACAATACCACCATCCATCCTACAGAACACACCAAATTACTAGGAGTAGAAATAGACAATAAACTGAACTTTGACATTCACATTTCCATGACCATTAAAAAAGTGCACAAAAAACTAGGAGCATTATATAGAAATTAGCAACTACTTACCAAAGCAGCTAAAATTTCGGTAGCAAATTCTGATCTTATCTCTACCCTACACTACGCCTCTCCAATATTTACTAAACTTAGACAATGCGATCTAAATAAGCTTGAAACCTGCTACAACAAAATCGCCAAATTCGGCACAGGGGCTTCCTACCGTACTCACCACTGTCTCTCACTAGCAGAACTGGGCTGGCTAGAGCTCCCCCACTTCCTTCATTGGTATCAACTCACACTCACCCACAAACTAATAAACCAACCACTAAAAGTCCCATCCCTCCAGAATCTACTCCAACCCTACATAACCATGAAACCACTAAGATCCAGCCACAAAAACCTCCTACAGGTCACAAGAGCCATTAACTCTGCTGAAGAAGAATTATTCTCCTGCACTATAGCCAAACTCTAGAACTCCCTCCCATCCTCAATTACCTCAGTAACTTCTTGCACCCACTTTACATCCTTACTAAAATCACACTTCAAAACTTGGCAGATATGCCCTTGCAACCTCCCCTCTAATACCATCCACTCCCCCCAACCACTACCTCTCTCAGCCCCCTATCAACAACCTACTCTTAGCAAGCTTGGCTATTCATGTTCCCAGCTACCTACCACATAATACTAACTTCTTGTAGCAACAACTGCTAATGGCTGTTATGTACCTCAAAAACAGATTGTATCAATTGTTCACTGATGAATTTCAACTACATTTGTAATCATGTTTAGTATATGTCACCATATTTTAAAATTGTACTATGTTCTGCAGCTGTTTTACATCTGTTTTCTTCTTGTCTTGCGTGCTTAACTGGACTAATGTCTATATTTAAATGCTATGTTTTTTAACTGTATAATACAAATAATACTTAATGTGGAGCTTTTCTCCCCGGGCTTCTGCTGAAAACGGACCTGTGTCCAGTCGGACTCTCCCGGTCAACAAATGTAAATAAATAAATATGTTACTGATGTTAGATATAATGCTGAAATATCCACTTGAGCCTAAAAAAGGAAGTATATAATTTCATTCTTATTTGTTAAAACATGAGGTGTGCAGCTCGAATACTTAGAATGACTACTACACCTTAGAGACAGACGGTGTGTGTGTGTGTGTGTGTGTGTGTGTGTGTGTGTGTGTGTGTGTGTGTGTGTGTGTGTGTCTGTATCTGTGAGCCTGAATCTTTAGAAGGCCAGTTTATGGTATACCATTGCAGTCCAGATACCACTTGGAGACTGCCCTAACACATAATGAGAAAATAAATCACGATGCAGGAGATTTGAAGGAAGATTAGTTAAATCTAGAGAAGAAAATCAAGATACCATTTGTAATTTGTTAACCTGTTTATGCAAGCAATCTCTGTTAAATAGATGTTTTATTTAACAGAAACTGTCAGGTTGCAATACTGTTCAGTTCATATCCTCTGTGAAAAAGGCAAGGTCTATCAAGAAAATAAAATATTAGAGGTTAGAATTTACAGGTGGTGTGTGTAGGTATTTAGTTAACTACTCTTGAGATTTTAGTTATCTAAATTTGCTAATGACCACAAACTGGGTTGTAATATTCATTTACATGATGATATAACTGGATGCTAAAACAGCTTGTCTGTGTACACACCTGAAAGCTAAAGGAAGAGAGGGCACAAGAAGTTTCACATGTGGGCCAGTTCTGCTTTTTCCACAGTGGAGAACGGAGATGAGGGGTGGATGTGTAATGCCAATGTAATAGTGTAAGGGGAGGGTCTCATTTACCGGAGAAAGAAATCCTTAAGGTGTGACTCCCCTGACAGTGCACACAATGTGAACAGAAGATTAAGAAATCAAGAGGTGTCAAGGATTGTTAAAGAAGATCCTTGGGGAAAACAGAACTGGATAAAGTGTAAGGGGAAAACTGTAAAGTAAATTTTGAAACAAAAGTACTAAGGAGGTGGGTGAGTTCTTATCTGCATGTAACAGATAAAAGGAGTCTAAAGGACATTGACATGAGTATTTAACACATCTTGAGGGCATGGATATTCAGATGTGCCTTTCCTTGTTCTCTCATTTAAGACATTTAACATAATTGGGATGCAGCAGTGATGCAGCGGTTAGTGTTGTTGCCTCACAGCAAGAGGTTCTCTGGTTCAATTTTCAGCTGGGGTATCTTCTGTCAAGAGTCTGCATGTCCTCAGTGCATTTTGTGTGGGTTTCCTCTGAGTGTTCTGGTTTCCTCCCACGTTCCAAAGATGTGTCTGAAGCATTTCTTCCTGGGCCTCCACTGAAAATGGGCTCTTCTGGACAGTTTCTCCCTGGGCATCCACCAAAAATGGGCTCTTTCCCAGTAAACAAATGATAAATAAATTAAGTTGGTCTTTGAATGTATTTTTATGCAGAGGTGGCTGTTTTTCAGTTTTTAGATATCACAGAACTCAAAAGATTTGAAGACATCTTATATTAGTGAAGTGTAAGATGCCAGTAAAGTTTACACCACTCCTATACACACACACACACGCACACACACACACACACACACACACACACACACACACACACACACACACACACACACACACACACACACACACACACACACACACACACACACACACACTCAAACTATAATCTCTATTTACATTAAAATGCCTTGAGGTTTTGCAGATTAGCCTTAAGATGAAAAAAAAAGAATACAAAATGCATGCCTAAAATCAGCCAGTTTTGGGGTCAAAGAGAACTTTTGAAATGCTTGCTGTTTTCTCACAGCTGAATTGTCAATCTGAAGTTGTTGTGCATGCCATTCTTTCGCTCCTTGCCTGAGGTGACAGTCATATCTATCTATTGCCATCAGCACTAACAGTGACAGTGCCATTATTCTGAAGCATATAATGCTCACCTCCCAAATCAAACAGAGCAACACATGATAACTTTGGGGTACATTTGCATCATCCTTAAACATAGCCATACTGGTACACTGTTTAACCTCTGGTGCTAACTTATTCCATCAGCTGAGAATGTGTTATGTTAGGTACCTATCCTCTAGCAAGTCTTGTTTAGTTTGCGGTATATATATAGGTCCCAAGTGTTTGTATAAAATTATGGCCCCAACATGGTATGGTATGGAAAGTACAAAAGCACCATGGTCAGTGTTACAATGTACAAGTTCTGTGAGGTGCACTACATCTTTTTCCATTTGCTTTGTCTGATGATTATATTCAGTTCCCAGGTAGCAGCCCTTGCACACCAACCTGAAAATATTTTGTTAGAATAGCTAAAAGCAGGTAATTTCACAACATGATGTGATAATACCAAGGATAATATGAACATTGTCTCCAATATAATAATGTATGGATTTTTATCAGTATGCTCAATAAACAACAAAGATATTTTGAATGCCTTCGCTCTAACTTTGTCTAGAAGAAAACTTACTACATGACATGCAACTATATATATATATAAATATATATATATATATATATATATATATATATATATATATATATATATATATATATATATCTATATATGTATAGATCTAGGACTGTTGAATGAAAGTTCAACAGTTTGAATCCACTATCACCGAGCACACTTTAGCAAATGCTCTTTCACCAAAAAAGCGCTTTTACTAAAGTGTATTCAACAAAAAAAAAAAAAAAAAAAAAAAAAAACATTAAATTAATGTTTTTGCAGGGGAGCAAGCCCCCTTGCACCCCCACACCCCCCTACTTTAATATTCTCACTCCAAGATCACACTACAGTGAGGAAAAGTGAATTTTCCCTTATCTGCAACAGGCATACTTATGTGAAAGTGCTTCTTCTGTGAAAAGCACTTTCACGTAAGTATGCCCGGCCGTTAGTGACTCAGTGATGCTGTCATTCGGGGACCAGTACAGATCCCATATAAATATATACATATATATATATATATATATATATATATATGTGTGTGTGTGTGTGTGTGTGTGTGTGTGTGTGTGTGTGTGTGTGCCCGGTCATTAGTGATTCGGTGATGCTGTCATTCAGGGATCAGTACAGATCCCATATATATATATATATATATATATATATATATATATATATATATATATATATATATATATATATATATATATATATATATATATATATATATATATATATATATATATATATATATATATATATATATATATATAGATATATATAGATATATATATATATATATGTATGTGTGTGTGTGTGTGTGTGTGTGTGTGTGTGTGTGTGTGTGTGTGTGTGTGTGTGTGTGTGTGTGTGTGTGTGTGTGTGTGTGTGTGTGTGTGTTTGTGCAGCATAAAACTCCCATATACCACAGCGTAAAATACATGCATTTTATATATCCTATGAAGCACCCTGCCTTAATTTACAATGATCACTTAAATTATTCTTAACTTTGCATTAAGCATGTCATGGTATTCATTTTTACATTAATTTCTTTCACTTTGATTATATGCACATTTCATTTAATGCATTTTTTAAAATTTCATATCAATTCCACCTGTTGAACTGCCTTTTTATTTGTGTGGGTTCTTCTAGGGCCTTCTACATCTAAAAAAATGAATTGAGTCATTCACTCTGCATTAGTTTATACTGCTCTACCATTTTACTTGGAGAGTCCATACCTCTCAACTGTACAGATTTTTGCAGAATGTCCAGATTTTTGACTCACATTTTTTGGTCTGTTCCTCATAAAAATTGTGTTTTATTGACAAATCACTGGGATGATTTAAGGTTTAAAGTAACTAAATAATGACACGCATTTGAGTTTCAGACTTCATATCCTCCAAAAAATGCATGCTAACACAAATCCTATTATTCTAACAACTTTCTAAGTTTAAAAGAGCAATATTTAAAATGTGTCTCTATTTTTGGGCCATTGTCCCCCCCATTATGTTAGGTTTTGCCAGATTTCTTGTGCTAAGAGGTTGAGAGGTATGCTTGGAGACACTTCTAGAGGAGATTCTATCTGCAATTCCAGACTATCACAGTTCTCAGAGACTCTGTTTTGCAGTAACAGTACTGGCTTTGAAATTTCTGACTACTCTCCATCCTTAAATAGAAGTATTTGTCTTAAAATGTCTATGAATCATCCTGTAGAGCTTATTGTATAACACTATGTAATATCTGAATGTTTGTTAGGATGCTAAATAAACAGCACTGACATACTGAATGCAGTATCTTTTACTCCATCTAGAAATACGTATCCCCCATGATTTGTAATTTCCTGTAGCTAATACTGATAGATTTATGATAATAAATGTGTACTTCCCTGAATACTGCTTCCTGATCCTTACTAACTAATTACACAGTCTTTGCTTCTTTTATATTGCATCCCAATCCCTAGTAACTAATTGCACAGTCTTTGCTTGTTTTTAATTTGGATAAGATTTTTACAAATTAATATGTTTAGCCAAAGGCAATGAAAACTCGCCTCCAAAGTAATATAGCAGTTTTCTATTCAGAAATAATAAACTGTAAGAAACAGAAGATTTTATGCACATCTTATAATTTGAAAATGCATCATGTCTTCATATTATATTCTCTGCATACACCAGTAAACCCACAATATTATCAAGAATTGACAGCAGATTTTGACCTAGTGTTTGTGTTTCTCCTTGTGGTCACTCATTCTGTGCTAGACTCCCTGCAGTCCTTTAACTTATAAGGCACTCCATACTATGGGAGGCATGGTGAATATAGAACATTTTCCATTTAAATAAATGATTTCAAACAGATCAACTCAAAATATATTTAGCTTGACATGGAATACATTAACATATGGAAGTCTATTATCAAAACAAACTGATCCGTCACAAACACTGAATTATAAAGAAAAACATGAAAAATGTCAATACCAGGTGACGTCCTTTGGCACCTATATGTGGGAAAAACTTTATATGCAGTTCCACTATGATCTAAATGCTTACAGCAATGCAAAAAATGTAAATATCCTCTAATGGGCATGATGTTCCTGCAACAAGCATACACTATAAAAACTACACTTGATCTGCCACAGTAAATAATTACATATTGATGCACAATACAAGCTTAAAGGAACATGTAAAAATATATATTAAAAAAAAAAAGCAGTAACACACACTGATACACAAAAACACAGACACACAAACAAAAACAGTACAAACCTACAAAGGTACAAAGAAAGACAAAAAAAATCAAAGCAAATTTCTAGCATATGTTGCAAATCTATATGTTAATTCAAGCAGAACTTACTGAACATTTTTCAGGATCAGATAATTCATTATTTTTGGAGCTGGTTAAATGACATGCTTCCCAGCTGATCAGGATGGACCCTATGACTTTTTTATCTCTTATCCTCATAAAAACATGAACAAGAAGGGTTAACATACTGCTTCTTCACATGAGACTTGACTGCATTCTGTATTAAAACCAGTACATCCACACCTATGAATTGCTACACTAAATAACTTCAAACTTGATAAGGTTACTCTGGCTTATACTGATGGCATATTGCTCTACCCACTTTTACAAAAAAAAAAAAAAAGATATCAGTTATAGAAAGAGAATTCAATTGTCAGCTGCAAATATCTGTTGGTCTAGTAGTTAAGAAAGAGATATGATAGTTATAAAGGTTTCACTAAAAAAAAATACAGAAGTGAAAAAAAAATAAAAGAATCACTGTCAGATGAAGGAACAAGAGAATGAATCTAAGAAAAATAAAATCCAGAATATTTCCTAGTAGTATAGAAAGAGATGAAGTAAAGTCTAACTAAAACTTCTAACAAAACATCCTGGGCGCTATAATGGAAACACAAGGAATATCACACAGCCCAAGGAAATCAATCTTCCAAAATGCTTTCCATCAGAGTGTAAGCATTAAAAAAATGTTGCATCACTATTTTAAAACTCCAGTTATTTATTTTATATATTTATATTCTGTTAACCAAGTTGTCTCTACAGGGAATTGTCCATTTGCTGTAGGACCCAGAGAACTGATTGTAAGTAATAGGATCATAGGAGGTTACTAGGCTAATGGCCCCAGGGCCCTTACAAGACTGCCCAAGTTTAACCCATGTTTCCAAGGGTGTCTGGTTCAAGCAGACACTAAAATCAGCACCTATTGCTCCTATCCAAGAGGGACACAGGTGGAACCTCTGAGTTGAATTTGCAGTTACTCATCCAATCATCCAAATAACTCTTAAATAGGGCCAACGAGGGTTTTTGTTTAACATGAATAGGAAGCTTGTTCCAAAAGTGAGGCAACCTCTGTGAGACAAATCTGTCTTTCCAGCAAATTCTGTTGATATCATACACCAGTTTAAGGTCTTTTGAGGGAGTGACCTATGTGGAAAATTCTGTTGATATTATACACCAGTTTAATGTCTTTTGAGGGAGTGACCTGTGTGGCATTTACCTGCGAATGGGCAGCATTTCCATTAAAGCTTGGTCAGAGATTGCTCTGTATGAAAGGCACAGATCATCTATGAGCAGTCTGTATGACACAGAGTAAAGTGATGATGATTACAATCTGTCTGCATAGGACAGATTTTGAAGACTCTGAATTTTCTTTGTAAGGAACCTTTGTGGTGTCTCCAGTTGCTGCAGGTGTTTGGAAAGGAACATACCAAAGGGATCATTGTCCTCTGTTATTGACCTGATGAGGGGAAGAGTGAAGGGGGGTTATAACCTCTTTTTCTCTGAAGGCAATGCCCTTACTTATGAGATGAGCAATATAAAATGCCCTTCTTACCACTGTGGATTCATGACGATCGAAGTTAAGGTTGCTGTCAACCTGTATGCCCAAATCTCTCACTGCCGACTGTGTGCTTAGGGTATTGCTATTAATGTGGTAGTTCACAGAAACATCACCCTTGCTGATGGAGATTATAATGCATTTTTTTGCTTTAAGTTTAAGACCATGACTTGGCACCAGTTATTAGTCTGAGTAAGACGTTCGTGCAGGATGTTGACACTGCTAGGGACTTCAATGATCACTCACAGTTTACAGTCATCAGCAAACATTGTCATCCACAGTGCTTTAGTTTTAGCCTGTCTTTTGGAGAAGTAGATTCCAAACAGTAGGGGTCCCAGAACCGATCCCTGTGGAACACCACTGGATACGGGTCTGTTGGAGGAGGGAAGAGTCCCCTATTTTGACCATAAGTTCTATCAGTGAGCCAGTTTGCAACTCACCTGACAATATATGGGTTGATACTCAGCTGGGTGAGTTTATCAATGATGCCTCAGTAGGGGAATTGTGTCAAAGGCCTTGGCTAAGTCTAGGTAGGCAGTATGCATAGATTTGCCCTCGTTTGGGGTGTTGGTGACTGTCTCGATGATGTCTGCCAAGTTTAACAGGCATGATCTCCCCTTGACAAAGCCAAACTGGGTGGGTTGAGTGTTTGGAGATTTCCTATATCTTTCTTAATAAAGTCCATGATGATTTGTTCCATGGGCTTGCAGATAAAGCTGGTGAGGCTAATGGTTGTATAGTTCCTGGAGTACGTGGATTCATCCGTTTTGTTCAAAGGGATGACGATAGCTGTTTTCTTTTCTTTTGGGATGAAGTGTGCCCAGTGGTGATGCTAATTCCTGTTTTAACCCATGTAGTACACAGCCTGGGATATTGTCTGTTCCCACAGAAGCTGTGTTTTTGGCCTTGGAGAGGCAATTAAGACCTGCTCCTCAGAGATACTAGGTAGGGGACACATGTTAGGGATGCTTTGGGATATATGAGGCAGGGACAGGGGAGTGAAGTTTTCACCGTACCTGTCAGCCAGCAGGTTTGCTATATCCACAGGTTCTATATATGTAGTACCATTAACTACAAGTTCAGCGCAAATCTGGGCCTTGTTTGTGAGGTTACGGATGTAACTAAAGAAGAATACCTTGTGGTTATCCTTAGTTAGGGAAGTTAATCTGGATCCATAGCTAGCTTTGTAGGACTTCACTAGGAGTCTTATTTGCTTATTTAAGGTGAGGAGGCAATGTTTCCCGTTTTGAGAACATTCCTTCCTACTCTTAGACAGCATTTTTTTTCTCCTATTGTATAGCCTGTTAATGGCAGTTGTACACCAGGCAAGTTTGTTTTCCTTGAATATCTTGATTTGTTTTTTAGGAAAATACTTTCATTTGTCAACTCATTGATAAACAAATCAAAGTATATTGTTTAAAAGTTGTTCTAGACTGGCTAAGAAAGTGAATATTTCCTTCATACTTTTTCTTCTTAAACTGGTTGAAAACAGTATTTAATGATGAGCAGTAAAAAGCAACAAACTTAGACTTCCAATGTCAGCCAAGGGGATTCCTAGGATATCAGTATCATAAAAGCTGGACATATATGGGTTGATATCACAATTTGAGCTCACTTATCTGATAATGATTATCAGTGAAATAGTAATAGAAAATCATATGCTCCTGCACTTATCTAGTACCAAAATACCGGCCTGCTCTGAAGGTGGACTTCAGCAATATTATTTACAGATACATGGTTAATAAACTGCTGATATGAGGCAGTTGGCAAGTACAAATTAGGGAATACATCAGACAGTTGGCAAGACTAAAATAACATAGGAATCATTAATTGCAATCCTAATATTATGCTATATTGGATACTACTGGCATCAAACAGCATAGTCTTCTTGCATCAACATAATATTGACATCCCTATCTATATGTGGAATTAACAGCACTGTTTAGTAAGGCCAAAGCACTAAACCGTGCATCATATTTCACATGGAAAGTTTTTCCATTACAATTGCATTCTTAGAAAAAAGAAATGCAGTCTAGAGGAGCAAAATGTTGACATTTGCTATGAAAGCAAGAAAATAAAAGAATCAAAACATGCAACTCCAAGTAGGACTTAGGAACAGCTTCTTTCTTCAGCTTTATCCATAATAGTACCAAAATTGCTGATATGAGCAAATAAGCATCTAGGATGTTAAGGAATACAATATTTGAATGCACTTATTCAACAATTGTTATGATAATATGTGGTACTGATCACCCCTTGACTATATTTTTAGTTTAATATGTGCAACAAAATATAAGATCTCACCAAGAATTGTGAATAATAATACAAATCTTAACTAGCATTGAAGATATCACATAGTACATCATTTTGAATATAGAAAACTATTAAGCAATTAAGACAAGAAGTGTCACTCTTGGAGGACTATAGAAGAGGTAACAGATTAACAAAAATATTAAGAAAGATAGATGTGATAAAAGCAGTGCACGGTATTAGAACAGACCAGGATCTATCATGCACTATAGGAAATAACAAACTAAAATTTTCAGCACAGGCAGAAAAACCTAGACGATACACATATAAATATAAAGGAAAAGTACAAAATAAGCAATGTATTGATGGTCCAAAAAAGTTTTATAGAAAATTGGGAAACAAGGTAAAAGGAATTCAAAAACCACCAAAAAAAAAGAAGAAATAGATGCAGTTTGGAGATCTATGGAGATCCTGTGGAACATAACAAAGATGCTAAATGGATAGAAAAAGTAAAAGAAAGAATAAGAAGTTTAAAGGTACAGGATATGAAATGGGATAAAGTAACAGCCAGAGAGATGGAAACAAAGTTAAGAAAAGTCTATAATTTGAAAACCCCAGGTCCAGATGCAGTACCTAACTTCTGGTTAAAAGATTTAACTTTGCACGGAGATTTAGCCATGAGCAAGAACTATTTATAAGCATACTCCAAACAGACACCAACCTGGCTAAGAAAAGGAAAAACAACACTCCTTCTTAAAAGTGAACCTGCAAGATACTCTAAAATTTATAGACCACTAACTTGCCTTCCGACAATGCATAAATTATAAACTGGAATTTATGCCGACAAAGTTTATAATCATTTAGAAGAAAACTCAGTTATGCGAATAGAACAAAAAGACAGTAAAGAAAGTCATTTGGAACAAAGGATCGTTTGTTGTCAAATAAAGTCGTAGTGCAGAACTGTAAAAAGGGGAAGAATTTAAGTATGGCATGGACTGACTACAAAAAAGCATTTGATATTATCCCATATTCATGGATGAAAGAGTGCTTAAAATGTATAAGATATACCCCACACTGATTGTCAGTGACCATGAAACAATGGCAGACCACTTTGCAATTAAGCCATGATAATGGAAACCTTATTATTCTAAGGATAAAAATTCAAATGGGGGATATTCCTGGGTGAATCTCTGTTACTGCTGCTATTCTGCCTTGTGCTTCACCCATTAAGCTGTCTGCTTAATAGCGTAGGCCATGGCTATAATTTGCCTCCTAGAAAACTATAAAGGGTAAAGACTTCTCATCTTCTCTTTGTCAAGGATTTGAAACTGTATAACTCATCACATAAGGAACTGAAAGCACAACTGCAAGTTGTTAAAACTTTTTCAGCTGGCAAACAAAAGAGGGGGAAAAGAAGGGCCTACCCACTGAACAACTGCTATGGCCCTTTGTCTGCCCCATCTCATATCAAATGTTAAGGAAAAAGAAAGCTTGCAACTTTCTGGTCTTGATAAATGTGCAAAAGCAACCTTTTAAAACAAGAAAACTACAGCACCAAGAAAACATCAGTTTGGGACAAGAATGTGATATAAAAGAATTTGAGCAAGAGGGAGTATATAAATATTTGGGAATTGATGAAGGATCAACAATAAAACATGAACAAATGTGAATAAAACTTAGTAAGGAATACTTTAGAAGACTTAAATTAATCCTGAAAACAGCATTGACATCTAGAAACAAAATCCAAGCTATAAGCCAATTTGCTCTTCCTGTCCTAACTAAGTTTTGGAGTGACTGACTGGTGTCAAAATGTGTTGGCTAGATTAGATAGGAAAACAAGAAGGATGCTTCATGCTTACCAAATGATTTATAAAAATCAGTGTATCACAAGATTATATATTCCCCATTCCGAAAGAGGGATGGGCCCCCTTGAAATTGATTACATATATAGATCTGCAATCGTGGGACTCCATGCATATCTACTGACCTCACTAGACCCAAATGTAGTGAAAGTTTTGAAACATGAGGAGAATAAATCTAAGATGACTTCCCTGCTTAGTGTAGCAGAAGCATATTGCGTCAAGCGAGATCAAACCACAAGTAGATAAAAATCAAGCAGCAAATGCATGCGCCAAAACACAAAAGAAAGAATATAAGGTGAAGGATCAGATGATAAGGCAAGAAATGCGAAAAATGCACAAATTCAGTTGCAAGTATAGAACACGTCTGGAAGAACTTCATGTCAGTCAGGTACAATCACAGAAATTGTTAAGGAGGGGCAAATTCAAACCAAGACATGAAATGTTAATATTGGCGATGCAAGATAGTGGGCTACATATACATTGGTTTACAAAGTCCATTGAACATGTGGGAGAAACAGACAAATGCAGGTTTTATAAAACAGAATTGGAAACAGTTCCACACCTCACTGCTGGTCGTGACATACTAATTGCAGAACATGAAAAGAATTCCTGCACGTAGAGCAATTGCCCGGTTCCAAATGTAACATAAAGCAGAAAAAAACAGAAAAAAACAGAACCAGCAAAACGTGGATCCTGAAAGCAACAATTTATTGTGACAGGTTAAAAAACCTACACATATACAACACTTTTGCACCAGACCGGTTTCAGTAGGATATACACAACCTTCTTCAGTGAAAATAAGCAAAGCAAAAATGTGACAACATATAAAGAGGTTACTAAGTACCCATTGGTTAATTCAAAAATTATCATTGAGGCCAGGTGGGAATAATCCCCCCAGTTTGATAATCCATTTCTTTTCCTTAGTGTTAAGAATTGAATGCCAGCCTGCTTTATTTGTCCTATTCCTTTGTATGATATCAATAGCCATGAATGTAAATTTTGCAGTGGTGTGTACCAAGGAGTGTTTATATAGAGCGTTAGTTATCTTATTTGTCCTAATATTACAGATGTGCTCTGTGGTTCTGATTCTAAGTGGCCGAGAGGTCTGTCCAACATAAAAAGCACCACAGTGACAACTAGCCAGATAGATGAGCCAGTCACTGCTGCAGTTGGCAAAAAAATTTATGTCATAGACCTGAGAACAATTCCTACTGGAAAATTGTTTTGATTTATTGATTTTGTCACAATTAGTGCAATGTCCACATGGAAAGCAGCCTGTGAGTGGATCCCCTGAAAGTGTAGTTTGTTTGAATTGCATATGATTGTGCCTGCTGCCATGCTTAAAATGATTAAAGAAACCCCCTAAGTTTTTTCCTTTCCTAAATGAAAACTGACATCGGTCTGGAATGAATTTGGAAATGTCAGAATCATATTGTAAGATGTTCCAATGGTTATTAATGCTGTCAATTAATTGGTTCGAATTCCTAGCATAGGTGGTGGTGAATCTTAATGTAGTGCTTTTGTCAGAAATATGTTTTTGATACTTGAGAAAGTTGTTTCTATTAGAAGAGTTGGTCATGTTACTAGCACTAGACACATGGCCCATGGGATAACCTCTGGACCTGAATCTTTCAGTAAGATCCCTTCTGTGATGTTGAAAGGCATTGTCAGTGGAACAAATATGCTTAATGCGAATGAATTGTGACTTGGGGATATTGCATATAACATGAGGGGGATGAAAACTGGAAGCATGTAAAATAGTATTGTATTCAGGATGTTTCCTGAATACTTCCGTAGACAATGTATAATCAGGCAATTTGGTAATAACAACATCCAGAAAAGTGATTTTGCTGTAATCATAATGTACAGTGAATTCCAAACCCCAAATGTTGTTATTTAAGTAGGAAATGAAATCCATTAAACCTTGTATGTCACCTCTCCAAACCATCCAGCAATCATCTAGATAGCGGCGCCAAATGTCAATGTGCTCCCAAAAAATGTTGTTCCGAGAGTTGTAAATTACATGGTGTTCCACAAAAGCCATAAAAAGGTCAGCATAAATAGGAGCAAAAGAAACATCCAGGTTTCAGAAGCAGATTGAAGACTTTATTCTTTGGGCTAAGGATGAATTTATTATTACAGAGGACATTGCACAACAACTCATTGTCCATGATCCAATTCCACAATATATATATATACTTCTTACCGAAGACCCACAAAAGTCTTATCAATCCCCCTGGGCATCCCATTGTGTCTGGTAGAGGGTATATTACAGAACCCCTTTCTTTGTTTCTTACTCAGCATTTGAAACCCCTGTTGAGTCTTGTACAATCACGAATACATGACACCACTATGTTCCTCAACATCATATCTGATAGTCAGTTAGAAGAGGACCTGGTAATGTGCACTTTAGATGTTTGTTCCTTGTATATTAACATTCCCCATGAGTTTGGTCTGGAGGCTTTGTCCTTCTGGTTAGATCAAGCTGGTTTATATCAACCTCTTTTTAATTCCTTTCTGGTTGAACTAGCCAAATTTGTTCTAACCAGCAATGTCTTTTTTTATCAAGACAAATGTTACTGGCGGGTCAAGGGAACAGCTATGGGAGCTTCTTTTGCTCCTATTTACGCTGACCTTTTTATGGCTTTTGTGGAACATCATATAATTTACAACTCTCGGAACAACATTTTTTGGAGCACATTGGCATTTGGCGCCGCTATCTAGACGATTGCTGGATGGTTTGGAGAGGTGACATACAAGGTTTAATGGATTTCATTTCCTACTTAAATAACAACATTTGGGGTTTGGAATTCACTGTACATTATGATTACAGCAAAATCTCTTTTCTGGATGTTGTTATTACCAAATTGCCTGATTATACATTGTCTATGGAAATATTCAGGAAACACCCTGAATACAATACTATTTTACATGCTTCCAGTTTTCATCCCCCTCATGTTATACGCAATATCCCCAAGTCACAATTCATTCGCATTAAGCATATTTGTTCAACTGACAATGCCTTTCAACATCACAGGAGGGATCTTACTGAAAGATTCAGGTCCAGAGGTTATCCCATGGGCCATGTGTCTAGTGCTAGTAACATGACCAACTCTTCTAATAGAAACAACTTTCTCAAGTATCAAAAACATATTTCTGACAAAAGCACTACATTAAGATTCACCACCACCTATGCTAGGAATTCGAACCAATTAATTGACAGCATTAATAACCATTGGAACATCTTACAATATGATTCTGACATTTCCAAATTCATTCCAGACCGATGTCAGTTTTCATTTAGGAAAGGAAAAAACTTAGGGGGTTTCTTTAATCATTTTAAGCATGGCAGCAGGCACAATCATATGCAATTCAAACAAACTACACTTTCAGGGGATCCACTCACAGGCTGCTTTCCACGTGGACATTGCACTAATTGTGACAAAATCAATAAATCAAAACAATTTTCCAGTAGGAATTGTTCTCAGGTCTATGACATAAAATTTTTTGCCAACTGCAGCAGTGACTGGCTCATCTATCTGGCTAGTTGTCACTGTGGTGCTTTTTATGTTGGACAGACCTCTCGGCCACTTAGAATCAGAATCACAGAGCACATCAGTAATATTAGGACAAATAAGATAACTAACGCTCTATATAAACACTCCTTGGTACACACTACTGCAAAATTTACATTCATGACTATTGATATCATACAAGGGAATAGGACAAATAAAGTAGGCTGGCATTCAATTCTTAACACTAAGGAAAAGAAATGGATTATCAAACTGGGGGGATTATTCCCACCTGGCCTCAATGATAATTTTTGAATTAACCAATGGGTACTTAGTAACCTCTTTATATGTTGTCACATTTTTGCTTTGCTTATTTTCACTGAAGAAGGTTGTGTATATCCTACCGAAACCGGTCTGGTGCAAAAGTGTTGTATATGTGTAGGTTTTTTAACCTGTCACAATAAATTGTTGCTTTCAGGATCCACGTTTTGCTGGTTCTGTTTTTTTTCATACTAATTGCAGAAGCACTGTATACTGAAAGGCATAATAATGTGGCCAGACTGTTTCACTGGGGATTGTGCAAACATTATGGTACTGAAGTGACTTAAAAACACTGGAAACATGAGGCACAAAGCATCGCAGAAAATTATGAAGACCACATTACATGGGATCATCCATTACCAACAGTTCAAAAGATAGATGCTAGAAAAACGGATAGAGTGGTCCATGAAAAGAAGACAGAAGCAGCATTGATCATTGAAATCACCACACCCACTGTCTACAGTGTCTTGCATACAGAGAGACACAAAGTCATAAAATATCAGGATTTGTAGGTAGAAATGAGAGCAATGTTGAAGAAAGATACCCAGACAGTTCCAACAGTAGTAGGAGCAATAAGTCTTATAAAAAAGAAAATACAATTGTATTTAGATCTGTTACCAATACAAGTAATTCAGTATGAATTGCAGAAAGAATCATTACTGGGCACATTTCGGGTGCTGCAAAGACCAAGTCTGGCTGACATCAAAGATTAAAACAATACTAATTTCATGAACTTTAATTGTACTATGACTTAGGAATCAGGTCCATTACCGTCATGGTATTAGAAATCGAAAAGATTTGGAGAAATTAAAAAAACAGAAAAACAATCAGTTTTAAACAGACAAAAATACAAAGATGATGAAAAAGGTCATTGAACTAAAAGTCTACATCTATTTGCAGTATTTAGTCTGATGATAGTTGAAGAACTGAATGACTGAACCGAATAAGTTCAAACTCAGTGCATCAATCAATATTTAACAGGGATAACCCCTCCCTCACCAATAAAACATTTGACAGCTGTCATGACTTTGATGGCAGCTTTATTACAATACATCAAACACTTCAATATCAGTCATCTTTATTAATACCAAGTAACACACATCAGATATTAACATAACAGCATACAACTAGGCAGCATGAAAGACTGCTCATCTTCCTCTTAAACAGTTTAATAGCAACTTCATCCACACATCTTTATGCAGACTAGGCTGCATGTCAGACTGTTCTCCACAAACTTATTAGCAGCATCCCAGGGCTCAATAACACAACTTAACTCCACCAGTAAGTGGACTTCCACCCACCTGAACCAATAACAGTGCCAGCTGTCAAACAAAAGAGGGGGAGAAGATGAGCCTACCCACTGAACAACTGCTATGGCCCTTTGTCTGCCCCATCTCATATCAAATGTTAAGGGAAAAGAGGGCTTGCTACTCAAACTGTAATGTCCAAGAGGACTTCCCTGCTCTTAATCTGCTCTTACATAACCTCCCTCCCCTATTCTGCCTCTCTCGTGACCTCACTCAACTCCCCACCCCCTACACCAACTTTCCGACCATAAGGACTTACAGGAACAGACTGGTGACAAATTAGTCTGCCAAGCAAAATCCATTCATTGAACATCTACAATATAGAAACATAAAAGACTGCAAAAGGAAAACAGTTTCCTCTTACAATCCATTAACCCTACCACAAACTACACACATACTTTGAACAGTATTACGGTTACTGGAAGGGTTTTTCTAAGGCGTGGTGTAGGATTAGGATTAGCACCAGGGGTAGGGGCAGGGTTAAGATTAGGGTTAGCATGTATTAGTAAGGTGGAAAGAGAGACCCATGGGAACTTAATGGTGGCAAATACATACAGCACATTATTGTACCAAATCATGTAGCAGCAAAGTTTATTCTGAATTGCCTGCTGAAGCGTAGTTCAAAAACAAGGCCTGTAACAAAAAACTGCACAGATGTTTGCCTCTGAATGGCTGAAAGTTTCATGAGAAGAGTAAAGATTCTTGGGAGAACCCTGTCTAGAATAATCTGGCTACCAGGAGCATGACTATGAATTTACCTGTGGAGTACCAGAAGCCTACCTTTTGATTTACTTGTGACATACCAACAGCTTAACTATGGTTTTACTGAAGGAACGCTAGGCATCTCATTCTGAACATGTGAAGCAGGTACATTAAAGCTGCAGTTCTTGAGAACTGTAAGGAAACTTGTATTTCTTTAAGCCACTTAAATTGTACAAGCAAACTCAGAACTGGAATGTTCTAAGTAAACAATATGCTTGTGTTCATTTTATTTTGAAAGTGAACTTTATCTGAGCATTTGTTCTTCAGATAAATTCTACTTCAACTTATGAGACTGTCTCCAGTGTATGACTTTACTACACTAATGAGAATGTGATAAAAGTTTTGCTGATATGTACCAAAGTACATAGTTTTTCCATTCTTGCATCATGGCTTGCAAGTGCAAAATATTTTTGAGTTCATTAATCCACCCAAGAAGAGAAAACATATATAAATGAGTTACACTTTGCTTAACAAAACTGAAAATTTTATGAAAACTGGTACAGGCTAACAGAAACAGAGGATGTCATTAGTTTACAGGAGAGAAATGTGGCTCACTATGAGGAGATGAACATGATAGCCACTGCAATGGTTACTCTGAAGGCCATAACAACAAGAAGAAAACTGAGTAATGATAATAAAATAGGATGACACCTGATTGTTTTTTGACAAATGGGCCACCCTGGATAAATGTCCTCAGTGTGACTAGGATAAGATTTTATCTTCCAAACTTACAGGGTAAGCACTCAACGCATACGTGGCCACGTGGCCATGGAAGATACTGATGATATGAACTATCAAAAACTAAACTAAAGAAAACAAAAATTTAGCTACAGCTAGCATGCCTTCTGAAGCACAACAAAGTTTCTTAACTGGAAATAGCAAAAACACAAATGTCTAATCAGCAAAAGTAAACTGATAGGCATAGGCATTTTAGCAGTTAATACGTTCTAAGGTCATACCCAAATAAGTTAGATAAATGGGCTTTTCTGACTGAATTTAAAAGTACTGATTACTTGGTTGTGCTATCTGAAAGGTTGATAGTTACTGAAGCTCTAAACAAAACTGAGCAACATAACCTTACAACTCAGTTATACAGATGTCTAGAACACACAAAAACTGTCAGCAGCTGAAACAGATGTGGGAATAGAAGGACACATAGCTAATGTTGCTTGATTTGTGATAGGAATACTATACCAAACAAAACTATTATTTGCACTTACATGCTGGCAATGCACATATAAATGCTGAACGTATCAAAAGTGTGATTTCTAATGAACATGCTAATAATGAAAAACATTCACAGAAGGTGATAAAATAACTGCTGGAGTTCTAAAATCAGTATATCATCTGTGCGTCATTACTAAGTTAGCTAAATGGGTGACTGATGGATGGGAAAGAATTGGAACGGCTATTAGGTTGTTGGAAGATGGTCACATTTATTAAGGAACCATATGCCTGCAGATTTAAAAAACGGTAAGAGAGAGGTAGAAGTAGTCAGAGTTCATGATAACAGGAAGGAGTATCCCATAACGCACGTAGAAATTCAAACTCTGTTTAGTGAAGTGCTATATCCCTTAGCTCTGATAAATATTAAGCATATAATTTCATAACAGATCAAAACTTCCCCCATTTCATGCTGCTGTGGAAGTTATGGGGAAGGGCAGAGTTAGATAATCTATGGCCATAGTATACCCTTACAAAAAGTAGAAGGAGACAACAGTCCCTTAACCACTGTTAAAAACACAAATCCTTAATATTGGCCATGCTAAAAACGAGGGAGAGCTTCAGCAGCCTAACACTGTTAAAAATAGACAGTGCTGACAAACAGAAAGGGATAGGAGAACATTGGTATTATAAGAAGCCTATTACTAAGTTTGTTTGTTTATTTATTTTATTTATTTATTTTATTTATTTATTTATTGGTCTTTTGGTAACTGGGTTAGTCCACTGGGCTGGAGACCCAAGGAGAAAAGCTCCACACACAAAAACAAAAAACATAGTTTACATATGCTAGTGTACATATAAAAGTGTGCAAGGCAACAAAATATTAATGCAATAAAAATAAAAAAATGATCAATTAACAATTCTTATAAATTCAAAAATAGAAAATTTTAAGTTTACAGTATATTTTTTGTATTTTAGTGAATGAAGTCAGTGCAGGAACTGTTAGTGAAAGACCCATAGTCCATGACGTGGAATCTTTTCAGAAGATTCTAGCCATGAAAATAGCAAATGATGTCTGGGTGGAGACAGTTTCTGAAAGGCCCATAATAACAAGTTCACTTACAGGAGAAAGGAAATCTGATCAGAACCCCAAATTTCCCTGTGTGATGTCAAGACTGAGGGCTATCCAGAAACAGTACTCTTAGCAGCAGGAACTTAAAATGGCAGACATTTCTCAGGCCATTTGGCTTGCTGTCCTGAAGATTACTGAAGAAACTTGCCTAATATTCCCATTGCTCCAGAGCATTGTCTGGTTAAGTCACTTGCTCAGAGTCCCACAGTAGGCAAATTGAGGCTGTGGGAATCAAACTCAGAGGTTCAAGTAGCAGCTTGTTAACAGGTGATAGCCTTAATCATCTAAGCTAGCTGCCAGGTAAAAGTAATACACATGTTAATATCAAAATCAGAAGAAAGTCATTGGCATGAGTTGTCTTTTGTTGAAGAAGAAATAGGGAATGAAGAAACACCTGAAACTGTAGTCAGAGGTGAAAAGGCTACAACCTCTACCTCATATTAGTGTATGCCCCTGACTTGCAGGTCAATTATAAGGTATTACAGTGGGAGTACAATAAATTAAGAAGGGCCAGATAAAATACAGCCAGATTGAAAGAAGAAATCGGTTAGCAAAATGTTCCTATTCTATACCCATTTTTTAATCTAAAGAATGAGTAACTCTACAGATTAAAAAAAAAGAAGAAATACCACTGAAACTGTTAGTTCCAAAACAATTTAGAACTTGTCTGATGAAAGTGGTGGAAAGACATACTTTGAGAGGACACTTAGGGAGGAACAAGACAAAGCTACCAGTTCATTAGGTTCTAATGGCCTGGTGTAGGAAATGCATTGAGAACTTCTGTGCATCTTGTCTAGCATGTCAAAAGATGTCACTACCCCCTGGATTCAGAAGTCCCTTGGTTCCTATGACTCTGCATCTTACAGAGTTCCCATTCAGGCAGATAGCCAAGGATATTGCAAGTTAATTAGTGAATTCTAGTAATAAATATCAAGCAATTCTATAGAATATTGAATATGGCACCAAGTCTCCTGAAGCAGTGTACCTGTGAAAATGTAATGTTGTATCAATAGCCACAGAATTACAGTTATTTCTCTCCAAAGTAAGGATGTTTTTCTCCAGGGTTGGAACCCCCACCAAAAAAAGTGCTCACAGACCAGGGAACTCCATTTCTGTCAAGGGCAATGCACATGCTTTGACAGAATTTTAAAGTATAACAAGCACTACAGTAAACCACCTTCAACTTGAGTTTGTAAATTAGTTTAGTAAAACTCTGAAGACTATGCTAAAGAGGATCACAGAATCAGGTGGTAAAACTGGGATCATTTACTTCCATACCTCCTTCTTACTGCAAGTGAAGTGCCCCAAGCTTCAACTGGATTTATTGCATTTGATTTACTTTAGAGTAGACATTCCCAAGACTTGCTTGACATATCAAATGATACTTGGGAGGAAGGAAAAACATCTAAAAGTATGACAAGATGGCAGTAGTTAAGGACAGCAGTGAATAGCATTGTTGCCTTCTAACAAGAGGTTCAGTGGTTCAGGTATCAGCTGAATGGCCTTCCATTTAGAGTGTCCATGTTCTCTCTCTGTCATCATGTGGGCTTTCTCAGGTTCCTATCACATTCAAATATGTGCAATAGGCAGAATGACAACTTCTAAATTGTGTGTGTGTGTGTGTGTGTGTGTGTGTGTGTGTGTGTGTGTGTGTGTGTGTGTGTGTGTGTGTGTGATACTGAAGAAAGGTCGGGCAGTCTACTTCTGCCCATCCCACTATCCTAATAAACTCCACGGACAGCAGTGACTATTCAGAATCAGTCTAAGAGTTGGTTGTGATTTGTAATTGTGGATGGATGAATGAAATATTTGCAAAAACCACAAAATATTCAAAAGGAGTGTGTAATAGAAATGCCATACATAAATACAGTGTCAGTCCCTGCTGTTCAGATAGGTACAATATTGTCTGAAATTAATTACAGATGCAAGAAGTAAGAGTTCTTACAAAGAAATATTTTTTTTGTATTAGTTATCTTGTAGAAAAACAAAACAGCGTAATACTGAAAAGTGAACCAGACAGTATTAGATATCAGAGTCCAAAAGAAAAGCAACAAGAAATGAGGTGAAGCAATTACTTAAACCATGAGTTGCTGAGGAGTTTCAAAGTATATGGAGCAGACTGCGTTAGCCTCCAAAAGAGATGACTGCACAAGATTCTGCGGTGACTTCCTGAAACATGACATACCCAAATTTGATTCTTATCCAATGCTCAGATTATTTGAGCTCATAGGTAGGACTGACACAGCAAGGATTTTGACAACCTGAAATTTAATCAAGGGGTACTAGCAGATTCTTATCATACCTAAAATCAAAAAGAAGGCCGTATTCACCACTGCTGAGGATATTTCTCATTATATTGGCTTACATTTGCACTTCACAGAGCTCCTGCCACATTTCAAAGATTCACGGGTAAAGTACTGAAGCCTCGCACCAGGTACTCAACTGGCTACACTGATGACACTGTAATTTATTCAGACAACTGGGAGTCACCTTTATCCAAAATATTAGCTTAATTAGATTCTATAAGACAGGATGGACTCATAGGGTTGCAACTTTTTCAAATACTCAAAAAGTGACATTTTTTCTAGAAACCTGAGATTTTGCGGAACAAACCATACCTACAATCAGTGCAAAGAACAGAACTTCACTTTTTTGCCAAAACAAAAGCTTAGTCTTATAGCGTTTGAGTTGTTTATGCTTTTTGACATAGCAGGTATTTCAGATACAAAAGAATTGCTTTATACAACTGTTACAGAAAGCCTAGGAAATAGTTTTTGTCCTAAAACCTCAGGACATTTGCCATTTTTTATTTTTTTATTTATTTATTTTTCACAGGGCACAACTGCCTAAATAGGAACTGTCCTGTGCAAAGAGGGACAGGCGGTGACCTTAAGGACTTACAGATGCTGCAGCCAAAAGTAAACTTTCTGTTAGAGAAGCCAGATATCTATGGTATGTGACTCGGAAGGTGATAATTAGATCCCAAGCAGGCAAAATAGATGCTATTAAGAATTGAATCATGGCCAGTACCAAATGACTAGTGAAAACATTTTGACTAGTTGGCTCCTACAGAAAGTTCATACCCAACTCTACTACAATAGCATGTCCTTTGACAAACGATAAGGTACCTATCTGACAAGGTGAATCGTAGCAGCAGATTATGCTTTTAAACAGCTGAAAACTATTCTATGTACAGTGTTGGCCTATTTGCCCATGACTTGTAATAACTCTTTTCTTGTATAAAAAGCACAATCACTACAAAAATACAGGAACTCTAGGCCAGGCAGGACAGTAGATTCATAAATGTTTAATAGCAAATAAAATCCAATAGACACTAAAAATAGCAACATACAAAATATATGTTAAGCGCTTTCACCTAGACCACTGCCAGGCTTCTTCAGAACAGTTTAATCTTGGTTCAACCCTCGTATCAATAATGAAATCAATTAACGACAAGTCAATGGCTATAAATCCTTAAAGGCATATTATCATTCCTACAGATAAAATACATAAAGTAGATGTAAAAATTGCAAACAATACCTTGTGTAAAATAAGAACTAAAATACTGCCTAAGTACATAACATTAAATTACTTCATATTCTCAACCAATAAATATATAAACATTTTCTAAAAATTAAAATGTGTGCCATATATTTAGAAATAAGCAAAGACACATTAATAAGAATATTAGCAGTCTTTTATGGGATAGGTCTTAAAATAGCAGCCTATAATTTGGCCACCCTAAGTTTAAGTACACTGTTGATACTTATTTGATCATTAAGTCCCGGGGTCTTACCTGCGTCCAACTTGAGCTGCCAATGCAGATCCCTATATTCAAGTCTAGATTCCCAACAACCCCCTCGGGGATCAACAGCTACCTGCTCCAGGACAAAAAACTTAATTCTCATATCCTCACAAGCCACAGAATGTCTGTATAATGCTTTAGATTCTTTGGCCCTAGACACATCATAGATATGTTTAAAGACTCTCCTTCTCAGTTGTCTTTCCATTTTTCCAATGTAAAAACTGTAACATGTCTCACAAATCCCAATGTACACCATCCCTTTGGACACACTGTTGTAGTAACTAGATGATCTAAACCTAAATTTCCTGGATGGAATATAAACTCCTTTTCCATCATGTGACTACACTAATTACATGACCCACATTTGAAGGTCCCATGCTTACCATTATCACAAAACAAGTCCCCAACCTCTGTCCTTTCAAATAATTCTTTCAAGTTGGTGTTCCTTCTTCTAACAAAAGTGGGTCACTCAGGGAGATAGTTCTTGGTTTCTTCATTAACCCTTAAGATGTCCCAGTGTTTTTTCACTATATCCCTCACTTGTGCAGAAGTACTGGAAAAGGTCTGAATAAATGCCCCAACTTTTATGTCATCAGTCCTCTCCGAATGTTCTTATGTATTTCTCCCTAATCCCAACAAGGGGAAATATTTGATGTCCCGGTTCTCAATCACTTCCTTAACTAAAGAATCAATTAATAGTTTGGAGTATCCCCTCTCCAAAAATAATTGGGTGAGAGTTTTAACCTCATCCAGAAAAGTTACAGTCTCACTAGTCATTCTTGATGCCCTAATAATTTGACCCATAATAATACCTTTCTTTTGGTAATAAGGGTGCCCACTATTGTAGTGTAAATAGGAACTGGAGAATGTGCTCTCCCTAAACAATTTAGATTAAAAGCACATATTGATATAGTCCTTGTAAAGTGTAACATCCAAATAGTCTATACTGGATTCAGCAACAGTATAGGTAAATGCCAAAAAAATCTGTTGAATTGTTAATATAATTCAGAATTTCAAAAAAACCCTCCTTTGAACCTTCCTATAAAAGACAAATATCATCAAGGTATCTAGTATAGAAGGAAATGCAACTATTTGAACCAGTGTTAAAAACAAAACTCTGTTCCCAATAATAAAGAACACAGTTCGCATACAGGGGGGCACATGCTGCCCCCATGGGAACCCCCTTCATCTGCTTATAAAATTCACCATTTGAATGTATAAAATTGTTCCTCAGAATGGTGTCGATAAAATCCAAGATCAGATTAGTCATATTGCCATCCAAACCCGGCACTTCACCCAAGACTTCCCCAAACTGCTTTAAACTTTTGTTGTGTGGAATACTAGGAAAAGCTTCATTACATCAATAGTGGCTAAATAAACTTCCTTGCTAAATTTATCACTGGTCATGCCCCTAAGGAAATCACAAGAGTCTTTAGTAATGTGGCCACCAAACCAATAAAACTTTTCAATTCAAGATCAATAAAAGTGGCGAGGGGTTTAGTAATGGATCTTGCTCCTGCCACTATAGGTCTAAATTTCAAGTTCTCTACCCCTTTATGAGTTTTTGGTATCCCAAAAATTGTAGGGATCTTGAGTTTTTTCACATGTAGATAGTTATAGTTTTTCATTAATAGTGCCCTGTAACAAATGATCAAATAAAAAAATAATTGATTTTGGAATAAGCAATATTGATTTTGTTTCTAGAGACCACCATATATTGGTCTGGAACATGGAAAATTTTATACATGAGTGTTTCATAGTCCAACAAATACATCAGCACCACCCTGCCCCCCCCCCCAATCTGTTTTCATAACTCTACATTTATTGTCCCTTAGCTGGTTGAGTAAATTCCTCTTACCATCAGAAAAATTAGAAATCAAATCTCTTTGATAATCTATTCTTCTGATGTCCCTCTCCACCATTTCTTTAAAAATGTTTAGGGATGGAATAGTAGGGGGGTTAAAGAGGCTTTTCTTACCTATTTTAGGTTTATTGTAATCCTTCCCCTTGAAAAAAATTTTAAATTCAAATGCCTAATGAACATCTTCACATCAATCAATGTGTTTACTAAAACACCTGAACGGGAAGGGACAAATTGAAAACCTTTAGTAAATAACTTAAAATGTTCATTACTAATCTCCATATCTGTAAAATTAAATATAGTAAAATGTCCCCGTTTACATTTTCTTCCCTCACAGGTGATTATAATATCCACGATGACCTTCTGGGTGTTTTCCCCTTCATATAAAGAGTCCATAAAATCACTTGTTGAATGATCAAAAATAACTGGAAAAAGTTCAATCGAGTGGGATGATAGTTCCAGCCCTTCCCATTGTATCTGCCACCCCTCCATTCCCTGGGGTAGTGAGAGTAATAATGAGTAGGGTTCCTTTGCTTTTGTGCTAACCTTTTGTTTCTTCTTAAAGGGGGCTGCCCTAATGGGTGTCTTGCGTTGTCTTCATTAATAATAACCTCATCAGGATCATCCACATGTTCTGTGTGAATCTTATCAGAATTATGTCAAAAATGGGAGTCCTTAGGTGATGGATAAGCCCTCCCTTCCCTGTATTCCAATAAATCCCTTTGTAATTTCTTAACATTTATGAATCTACTGTCCTGCATGGCCTGGAGTTTCTGTATTTTTCTCTTCTTGTATACACAGATGCATCTATAGCTCGATTAAAAGCTGTGCTATCTTTATGAAGGTGTTAAAGAATACCCAATCTGCTGTTTCAGTAGAAATTAAGTCTGAGATGAGATATTTTTGCCATAGAACAAACATTTCACTATTAAATTGTCATTAACTTCTCTAGCAATGTTACTTGTTATGATACACCTTCACAGTTTAACTAATCATGTCACCCTGCAGGAGTTGCACAGACAACAGGGTACAAACACTCTGTTGGGTACATGAGCCTGGTTGTAACAGATATTGTATCTAACCAGAGAACACTAGCCTGGTATTAGCCACATGAATGTGGATGGGTCACCCTGTTGCATAACCCAGCCATTTAGTGTAGAAGTAGTTTTTTTATGCTAGGATGGTGGCACTAGGGGTATGAGGTTAGTTCACATATTAGGAAAGCTGTTTTGAGATGCTGAAGATACTCTGCATAGTATGGTATGAACTTAATAATGGTACACACAGGCAGCATATCACAACAGTAAAAGTTTATAATGTGAATCACCATCAATAAAGTGCTATTCAGTAGAAAGGCGTAAAGTGCAGAATGACAGAGTGGGCTTTTCTTGACCATGGGTGGAGACTTTTGTGGGAAACCTGAGTAAAGGAATCAGCATAATACCAGACGAATAACTTTGGATTTAACTGAGGAATACCAGGAATCTGAGTCTTAATGTGAGGAGCAGCTTGATTAGGGATGCATCACCCAAGAACTGTAAGAAAACTTGTGTTTCTTTAACAGTCCTTAAACCTGGACTGACAAAGTCAGAGCAAGAATGTTTATTTATTACATTTATTTTATTTTGCTTACCATGCCGCGGTGGTACAGCGGTAGCATTGTTAACTCATAGCAAAAGGTTTTCTCGTTCATTTCTCGGCTTGGCTTGGGAGGGCCTTCTATGTGGAGTCTGCGTGTCCTCCCCGCGGTTGGGTAGCGATCTAAAGACATGCGTGCATAAATGGGTATGCCTTCGTTGAAGGTTGGGCGTCACGCTAGCACCTCGGTGTTTCTTAAAAAATCTACTGCCAATCATTAGCTGACTGGAGTTCTGTTGTGGCGATCCCTTACCGGGAAAAAGCCGAAAGACAAACAACATTTTATTTTGCTTACCATTTGTTAACCAGATTAGTCCCAACAGGCTAGTAGCTTCTTTTTAGGCTGGAATATAAATGAACCAAAGCTTTTCTAGGCAAACAGTGTGCTTGTTTTCATTTTTTTATTAAAAGTGAACTTCATTTTAGCTTTTGTACTGTAAATAAACTGCACTTGAACTTATGAGACTATAGTCAATGTATGAATGTGCTTCTCTCTCTCTCTCTCTCTCTCTCTGTATATATATATATAAATAAATATATATATATATATATATATATATATATATATATATATATATATATATGTGCATGTGCATGTGTGTGTGTGTGTGTGTGTGTGTGTGTGTGTGTGTCACTATAGTGCATCAAAAAAGAACCATTTCCTTTTTCACTGCACTACCCATAACCCATCCACATTCAGCTCAAATTTTTCTGAATAGTGGTACTGTTATGGGAATTTTTTTTTTTTTTTTAATTTAAGATTCAGGTTAGGGTTAGGTTTAGGGTTAACACGAATTACTAAGGTGGGAAGAGAGACTTTGGTGTACTGATATTTTGCATATAAAAGGAATGGCCTACAGTTTATTGATTATACCAGTTCTGAGGATTTCAGTAAGGTGATAGTTAAGAACGTATAGCAATATGTATTATGGTGTTTTGTAGTTTAAATAATGGACATATTTAATGTCTTGTTTTAACATCATTACTATATCTTAATATATACTTTCTGATGTGTAGATACAGAGAATTTCTTTTATTTTCACAAATCTTGCTCAGCTATAAGGAACCATTTTTGAGATATATTACACAGAAAATACTTACTGTTATAAAAGTCATAAAAATAAGTGTAATTTCAAATTATGGTTAACACAATTTTAGCCTGTGTAGCTTAAACCTTGTTTAACTATAAGACTCTAAGAACATAGCGAATGAAAATATGCCCTTTAAGAACCATCAGTCTGATACAGAAAAGCATGTCTTGACAGCTGTATAGATTATTAAAAATGTCAGTAGAAAGATGTGACCACTGAAAGGTTCTGAAAAAGACACAATTTATTTACTCTTTTTTTCATTTACTTTTCATTACAACCTTTAAAAGTTTGATTGCTTCAGTACAGAAAGCTATCAATTGTAGGCACTCTATCAGATATGATTGACTTCAACGCCATACTCTAAAGGGTATGACTGAAAAGGGAAAAGTTGCTTATATATGTGTCTCATAGCAAGTGGCATTTCTAAGTTAAGAGCTACAAACGTCTTGTGGGAAAAGAGCATTTTTGTAACACATTTCTATCCTTGTGCAGCATGCAGTTTATGACTTCTTATGTCTTTTGACATATGCTGTTGATTAAAGAGATTGCAGAATGATGTTAAGCAGTGCCAGAATAGCAGTCTTAAGTAGCTTAAAATATTGTGTATAATGCTTTTGTGGATGTTGAATATGAATATATATATATATATATATATATATATATATATATATATATATATATATATATATATATATTCACCTGCACCCAGTGGGGGCTGTGCCCCCCACAGCCCCCTACTTAAATATACCAACTCCAAGATCACGACACAGTGGGGAGATGGGAAATCTCCCATCTTGCGCTGTATGCGGAAGCGCAAAACGGGAGATTTCTCATTTCCTGTCAACACCACAAAACAAATAAAACATTACGTACACACAGAGCATACAACAATACTTGCCTCTGTGTGCACGTAACATATTAAGGTAATTAAACTCTTATTTTTGAACACTACACATATTCGATTTACTGAAATCTCGATCATATGGTCTCGACCATATGAAATTCGAGATTTTAGTCATTCGATTATCTGAAGTGTATATATATATATGTATATATATATATATATATATATATATATATATTGCTATATAGATATATATATATATGGGAGCAGTACTTTTTGTCAATGTGTGCAACAAAGAAAAGCAACCTCATTTGATCAGAAATCAGTTGATTGAAGATTGAACTGTACTAGTTGTTTCAAAATGAAATTGTGGTTCAGTGGGGGTCAGTATTCTCTGTACCTTGTGTCAATGAGTTGAAGACCTTAACTGTTACGCCAGAACCCATTTGACCACATAAATAGAAGAAGTTAAGACTGCTACTGCCTCTGCTGTGAAGTTTCCTGATTTACATTTCTGCCTCTTTAGCATCATTATTTAGACACAGCACACATAATATCATATCACATTTTCTAAAGGTACTGCAGTATCCAGCAATGATGAGATAGACAATAACAAAGTTTCCCTCAGAGGCATTACTACAATGTAAACCATCACTGTTGATAGAAAAGGCACTTAATTGAAAGCATGAGAACAAACTAACAGCATCATCATAAGAGGATGTGCTCATATTGCCAAATCTTGTTGAACTTTAAACTGAAAGGTTCTGAAACTGTATTATTTATCTGCAGTGCAAGAAGCAATCTAGTTGTGAAGAAGGACATTGTGAAAAATCATGTCAGATGGATGAACCAGAGTGATGGGGAGATCTGTAAGCATGAAGTTGTTGCATCAGACATGCTCACATACTTAGGTATTCTATACTGCAAAAAGAACTCAGAGGAACTCCAAGCAGGCACAACTGTTTGGCAAATTCCTTAAACATTTTATCATCAATTACATTACTTACTTGATTTTTTTGTACTTATCACATTACAGCATTAGAAATCATCTCTCTGATCATCTTTCTGACATAATTCTGGATTTGCATGTTAATTTTCTTACACTTTCCTGCAGCATTTGCCTATATAGAAATACTTTTTTTCTCCTCTTTTGTAATATTCTCCATGTTGAGACTTGCAACGACCCTCCCTTCAGAAGAATAACACATGCATTTATTTTGAGCTCCATGAGCATCCTTGTTTTAACAACCTGGCAATTGGAGAATCAATAAAAAAGAGATTTTTTAAACTTAATAAGCATGTTATTCCATCTAAAGGGAAGATTGTAGTTAAGGCTTACTGTGAAGATACTTCTTTGTACTCGCCTGTTTTAGAGATTCTAGTTGGCCCAGTACTTCAGGCAATCAGAGGTGCAAGTTGTTTAACAGAGACTTTTCTACCAAACTTTGAACTATTCACAGTATCTTAATTCCAGTTTATACAATTTATTTTAGCAGTTGTTCAAGTACCCTGCATAGACTTCAGTAAATTGTGAACAAATTTTACTTTTCTATTATTTTTTTTTTTTACAAAACACTACAGACATCTTGCATAAGCTTCATCACCATACCAGGCAACATACTTTTCCCAGTGACATCAGAAGTGGAGCTCATCTTTCATTGTTATCTCATCTCTTTATACTAGCATCTGTAATAACGACATCTAAGAATGCTTATGTGACTACCACCTTGTTGAAAGGGGATCCTGCTTTAGATGTGAGCTTTTGCCATTTTCCTCTGTCAGAGGCAAGTTCCTATGATCCACACTAGTGCCCCCAATAGGTAGGGAGAAGAACAGCAGATAAGAAAAATACAGAAAAACAAATAATCTACATCATTATAATAACATACACATGCAGAAACACATAAACACACTCACATGCATGTAAACACACACACACACACACACACACACACACACACACACACACACACACACACACTCATACACTTGCATGCATGCATCCATACACATCCATTTTCTGCAGATACTACTGATGCCTTTCATTTTTACAGCATTTTTTTATTTCCTGGAGAGATAAAGTCACCAGCCAGATCTGTGTGGCACAGTGAAATGTGCCATTTCCTGTATGACTCATAAATATATGCCAAAACAAATAAAAAAAAACAATGGCAGTTTTATTTGAGAAATTTTTCTCAAGAGTGTGATGTCATAAGTCTTTATAACCCAGCATCACAATACCATTCTTTCAATTAATTATCTCATATAAAGAGATTATGCAATACACTTTGGGAAAATTAAAACACAAAATAAAGGGTTGGGAACAGATTGCTTACATCAGATGAACTTTAAATAATGCATTTCTTAGCTCTGTCACTAACCTCTAGCTAAAATAATTACCAAAATCTGTCTGTCACTACCTTTAGAAAACATAAAATATAAATGAACAATGTAAAATTAAAAAATAGCTCACTGATGTACAGTACTGAGATAAAATCAACAATTATTGAGAATTGCTACTAGATTTGCCATTACAAGAAGAGTTGTTGTACCTGATCCCAAGAGGGAAGTCCATGATGGGGTAACACTGAACCATATACAACTAACATAATACATACAAACTGTTTTTGCATTCATTAAGTCTGAATCTATGGTACTTTCAATGTAAATCAGTATTTAAACTGCAAAATATAAATTTCCCAGAAAGTTTAGGTAAATCGAAATGTCTAGAAATTCAAAGCCTTGACCTTCTGAGTATTTGTGTGTGTGTGTGTGTGTGTGTGTGTGTGTGTGTGTGTGTGTGTGTGTGTGTGTGTGTGTGTGTGTGTGTCTGGCTGCCCTTCCCCAAAAGAAAAAGTTACAATTTCTTTTATAGTTAAACTTTGTAGACTGCTGCAGAATTACAGTAAAACAGTAACATGCCCTTTATAGTCTTTCACATATCACATATCTTGTATATTTTAAAGTTTTCTTGCAACGTCATAGATATAAAAACAGTTGCACTGTTTATACATCTTTTCATGTTTTACCATTTCACTGCATTTTTAGAAAAAAAAAACAATTACACGCTCATGTACAATCCTCATACAGGTGGGTTGAACTTGTCTTATGCTTCTAACCATGAAAGAACTTCCCTACTTTTCAAAGTAATAGTCGTACCTTAAGTCTATAATGATGACTTATAGCAAACCAAATAAACATAGGATTTTCCATGCCTAGAGTGATAATGTATGATAAACACTTTCATCAAGCTGACGTGTACATGCAAGATAATGAGCTTATGAATAGTATTTCTTATGTTCATAGCATCCCCTTTTAAGAAATGTCAGCAATGATCAGTAAGGCAAGAATCACAAAAATACAGTGATTTAGAATAGAGAACATAACTTGTTTGTTATTGCATTTAATTATTTTACAATACTTCAACATTAGGTCAATGTCAGTCACAAAATGCATGCATTTTGGTACTGTAGAAGGAATAAAAAAGTTTCAAGCCACCTGGAATCTCTTTAAGCATGAGTAGAAAATACTCTTATGTCAGGTGCATGTATATTAAACAGTTCAACCCTAGTTAGAAAAATTGTAGTCCAGAAATAGCAGAGGTGATTGCTAGAAGAATACCTACATTTGTTAGCTTGGTAAAGTGATAAGTGAGCTGGTCCAAGGCTCCTTTTCAGCCATGATGCTGCTCAAAGGAATAAAAATATAACATTTTTTCATAATGTGTATTTACATCATGTCATACCATAAGCCTAATACAGTCAATAAGAGCAATACACTCAGTATTGCAAAGTTATGTTACTGCTTTAATTCCAAACAAAATGGCAGCATACTCAGAATACATTTACTATCACATCTGCTTCTTCTTCTTCTGAAATGACTGAAAGAATATATGCATTATGGGTACTCAGCAATCTTAAAGGAGGTACAAGTACATTTGCACACACACGTGTGTGTGTGTGTGTGTGTGTGTGTGTGTGTGTGTGTGTGTGTATACATATATATATATATATATATATATATATATATATATATATATATATATATATTTATAATGTGTATATATATATATATATATATATATATATATATATATATATATATATATGTATATATATATATATATATATATATATATATATATATATATATATATATATGGGATCCATACAGATCCCGAACGGCAACATCACCAAAACAGATTCAGCCAGGCATACTTGTGCGAAAGTGCTTTTCACCAAAGAAGCGCTTTCGCGAAAATATGCCTGTTGCGGAGGTCGTACTATGGTGTGGATAAGGGAAAGTTCCCTTTTCCCCAGTGTAGCGTGACCTCAGAGTGAGAATATTAAAATAGAGGGTGTGGGGGGTGCAGGGGGCTTGCCCCCCTGCAAAAATGTAAATTTAATGTTTTTTTTTTTTTTTTTTTTAACACACTTTATTGAAAGTGCTTTTTCAGTGAAAACACTTTTGTTAAAGTGTGTTCGGTGATTGTGGATTCAGACTATTGAACTTTCGTTCACTAGTCCTAGAGCTATATATATATATATATATATATATATATATATATAAAACCCCCAAAAGGGAAACAGAGAGAGGGAGAAGTTCTCTCTGAAAGGAATTTGTACAATTGTGAAATGTATGATGCACATACTTATTCTTGTATGCAGTGCAGCAACTTCAGGAAAAGGTTAACTTTATACACTTTAAATAGCAGCTTTCAAATAGACACTGTATGCTTAAGTAAAAAGAATTAATCACATTTCTGACTACAAATGTAGTTGCTCTCTCTGTACCATTCTGGCAAGGAATCATCTGTCATGACTTGCCAAAATGAAAATAAATAAGTTAATAAATAAATAAATAAATAAAAATAAATGACCTGTGAATAAAAGGACATTAAACATTTGACGCAGTCATGTTAAGATTCAAAGCACTCAAGGTAGTTTCATGACTCATCTTGAATTCAGATTCAAAGATTACAACTTTATCTGGTATAGCTGGTTGTAGCAGTACATTTAACAAGATTGGTATAATTCAGTTACCTAAAGACAACTGGCCAGATACAATAAAGCCTACATGGTTCATTTACGATGTGTGTGTGCATCATGGTAGTGCACTGTTTTGGATTCAATAAGCAGCTTTATGTGGTGTGAAGAGCCATGCACAGCTGTGCAAACAAAGTAAAACACAGCAGCATGCAAATTACAGCATAAGCAGCTGAATTGTATGCTAATCAACCAATCCAAGATGGAGGAGCAATTCAAAAAGCTAAATTAGAACTATCATACAGTGTGTGTTTGAGCTGCTGAAGAAGTGATTCTGGTGCCTAGATATATCTGGGGGAGCCATGCAGTACAATCCAAGAACATGTACTGAAATTTTCACAGTATACGCCATGCTACACAACATCATCCTGAGAAAACAGCTTCAGCAGGATCAGCAAGGGGAACGGGCACACATCCCACCACCAATCGCAAGGTCACCACAGCCACATGCAGCTGAGGAGTCAGAGGGGGGAAGCAGCAGCTGCTGTGGGTGTAGGGAGACTTAAGTGTGCTCAGTATGCCCTCACATTGGCTATGAGACAATGCATAGCACCCTTACTCACCACCTAAGGGCCTAAAATCTTATTCCTATGCACAGACATATAGTAACATTGATCCCAGGCAGCTCTCACAACCTCTACCTACCCATGTATTGGCTGTGCACTGCTTGCATCAGACAGAGTCAGCCGTGAAATAAAAGTATTGCAACTGCTAGTTTTATAAGGTAAGTGTTGAACCTGGAGTGTATTGTGTAATAATATGAATGACTGGCATATCCTTGCATGTTGTTGCTTGGCTGTAAGCAAGTAAAAGATGGGAGATTTGAACAGAAATGAAATTAACATGTGACAACAGAGACTTATTTGACTTATATGTGTCCATTATTAAGTAGTAAGCCTCAGGTATCAAACATTCACACAGTCATACCTCTCAAAAGTAGTGATGGTCACAGCATGACCTGAGTTTAGAACCATACATTAGTACTGGAAAGTCATTAAACAGAGAAGTTAGAAAGTAATGATACACATTTCAGTTTCAGACTTCACAACTCTCACAATATCTTTAACAATAAAGATGGAAATATTTTGATACTATCAATTGTCTAGCTTTCTAAGAGCAGTGTAAGTTAAAGGTACAATTACCTATTTAACATCACAACTGCAGATAAACTAAGCACTAAGATAGCTCTGCACCCTGAACATCAGATGCAAAGCGTATATATCCCTGAATCTAAAATATACAAAACAGCGATATGGCAGGCACAGTTATCATCAATTGCACAGGGTGTTGTGTTGGGGAGGCAGGAAACCTAAGCTGACACAAACGTGAGTGAGTGTGTGTGAATAAGAAGGAGAAGCAGGCAGACATTTGGATAAAGCAACAAATAGCCAGTGAGACAACATGAGTTTTAAGCTTCAGGGATGAACCATGTAACTGTTGTGTGTTTCTGTATGGGTCCTCCAGGTGAAATTGGTGTGTGAGTGTCTGCATGAACACAGCCAATCTCTGTGCTAGCTCTATGACTTGATATGTCTGACAGTTGTGAGCCATTCATGGTAGAGGTGACAGTTCATCGTTATTTTACCTAACCATGAGAAATGGTTCTGCCAGGAGTTATACTGGCATGTCCACACTCATGGTCAGATGCACTTCTGCTACCTGAATGTGACTGATGTCTGCTGGATGAGCTCCCCTCATGAGGACACCCAGGACCATGACCCCATGGCCTGCCATGTCTGGGTGTAGACAGCTCAATCACTGATGGAGCAGTGGAAGTACTGCCACTAAGGGAGCATGATTGGGCATGGCCACACTGGCTAACAGCAGATGATCTGTCTGACATATGACCACGAGGATGCCGTCCCCCTCCCAGTAGACCTTCCATCACAGACACTGCTCATTCCAATGTGTCATTCATATGATCCATTGAATCAGCAACATGGTGGAGGCAGTCATGCATGTCAGCCTGTGCCACATCTACAACACTAAGCATTTTCTCTGTGAACCTATGGGAATGTGCCTGTGCCTCCATGATGACCCTAAACATATGTTGAGTGAAACAGGAAGACATGCCTGGATCAGCTGGAGGATGGACAGCAGGCCTCTTCCAAACACCCCAAAAGCCCTACTGCATGGCACCTTGCCCACACTTTGGCTAGGACCATAGTCAACAGGTACTGAAGCTGCAGTAGCCACACTTTCCTGATTGATTGTCTCCCCCTTTCCCTCTCCAATATCTGAGGGCTCACTGGAATGGGTAGGCGTAGGCTTACTGGCTGTGTCAGATGGAATTTCAGGGGATGGCTGTATGTCAACCTCAGTGTCAGATTCAACCTCTGTACCCCCTGACTGTGCCTCTGTTTGGCCAGAATCATCTTTAGAGTCTGCTAATACTATGACATGAGGTGGTAGAACTCCATACTTCTAATGTTAGGATGACCTGTGATAATAAGCAACAAACACAGGAACAATTAATACCTACACAACTATAGTATACTATACTACTATAGTCCAATATATCCTAATAAATAACAGTGGTGCCACTATAAGACAGTACAGCAATACATACAACAGTCCTGTCATTAGCATCACTTGCTAAAATATTTATTTGAATTGCTCATCAGTACTTACATAAAAATTTTGACTTACCATGTGCAGATGATGTTATTCTCCCTATGCTAGATGATTCTGGAAGAAGTTGACCAAAAGGTGAGGACAACATCATCACAATTAACAGTAACCCAGGGGGGATTACTTTATCCCCTTTATATGTCCATTAACTACATTTTCACAAGAACTTGGATGACAAATCTGACCTAAGCCCATGTGTAATCAATCAGAATGTGTCTTTAACTGTAGTAATCTTCAATTTCCCACCACCAAAGACAATTCTTGTGAAACGGAACTAACATATTGATTTAAACTGTTTTACTATACAACAGTATTTAACAATTGAGATACATAAGCCTACCTGGAAGTTCCTCCTGGAACATGCTTGCTGTCCCTAAAACAGTAGCACCAATGTCAAGCACATCCTATTCTGCACTTTCCTGATAGCTGTCTGGTTCCCTGACAGTAGACAGGAACTCTTCATTTGCTATTAGTGGTGGGTCTGTAGCAGGACTCCCACCAAACCCATGCAATCATGGGCTGCTGCAGCTGCTCTCCTTCATGCAGATGAGATCATGTCACTGGCCCTATGGCGCAACTGATCATATGTCATGTTGTGGCCACCTGCTGCATTAATGTCTGCAACTATATGATGCCAAATTTGCATTCTGCTTGACATATCCCCACATCTCCTCTGAAGCAGGAAGGCACCATGTCACCTAAAAGCTCTCACAATTACCTGATTCTTTGGGGCAGTGAAAGGTGTTTTTTGGGGATTGAGATGCCTGGGTTCCATAGTCCTAGGTGTCCTAAAACAGAAAAGGTAGCATTTCAGTATTACCCACTAGAGAAACATAAAACAGTCTAGAGATTTGTAATATGAGCAACAAGCTGGATGCAAAAAAAAGGAGAGTAACAATAGCAACATATCCTTGTTTGTGTCATAACAGAAATGCAGCTTTGCTTCTCCACCCCCAAAAGAGCAGGCAACTGACACATTTTGCTAACAAACCATCTTTGGAATAATGAACGTGCTATCAAATGAACTGTTCCTGAAACATGTCTACAGATTTAACACATAACATCCCATTATAAGGTATTGCCCATCATGTATACCTGTGAAATGCCCTGACAAACGTGCCCATGCCATCAGTCCACTTCTAAGTAATGCATACAGATAAAGGTGTAGCCTTTGCCAATCAAAATATATATATCTAAAACTGTTAAACAGGTTTTTCTTAATTAAAATTCAGCATATACAGTATATACCTGACAAAATGCAAGCATACGTTCTCATGTTCAGTAATCTTATGTGCAGATATATCCCAAAGTAATAGCCTCTTTTCTGTCTTCTCTACATAAACAAATCTCTTCACCTTCAGTTTCCCTACTTACATGGTTGCCTTTTTATAGTGTAGATTCAGAGCTGTCAGCTCAGTGAAGATGCAAATGAGGTGAAATTATTAGAATTGCTGAATCCCAAATACTTGGCTCTATGTTTCAGCTGTAAACATAGTGCAGGTACTGCCTCTGTGTTTCTTTTTAAAGTTTTCCAACTATGAATGATTATTGATAGGGTTATAAATTGTTAGATGTAATTTTGTCAAGATTGGAAATGTAGTTAAGCAGCACAGAATTCACAGGTTCTGTTCATTAACATCCGACCTCCCCTTCATTTGTTGGCAACTGCATATTATATTATTGCCATTTAATATCCTCACACATTTTAAGGACAATGATAAAGAATGGCTTACAAACTGCATGTCTCAGATTATTGGTCAGATAAGAGAATAATGAGTAATAAACACAGGGATGTAAAACAGAGCAGCATGTTTGCAAGCAATACTCAACTTGTTGTGTGATCACCCAGTAAACTACATCCAAAATTAATAAATGCACAAATAACTGTTATATGGTTTCATATTACTGCAGATTATGCTGCCGTTGGTTGCATGCAGAATGACTTCAATTCCTTGCTGCAAAGGTGTTTGTGTGGCAAAGAGGAATAAGGCACCGTTACTGTGTTCTGAATATTCATTGGAGTGAGAATTAAAATCCAGAGCTACGTAGAAATATTTCATGTGTACTAACATTTTGTAGTGTTTATGTCATAGGTTTCTTTTCCTCATTTCAATTAGTTTTCCCTTATCTTTTTTTTTTTTTGGGAGGGGGCACCAGTGTTTGCACAATGCATACTTAGCACAAGCATATAAAACAGAGAAAAAATGAATGTCAGGTTTGGCTGTGCTAATCTCATTTGCATGAAGCCTAGCAGCACGTAAACTGGACTACTGGCCCACCCTGGAAGCAGACAAAACACCTGCAGAACACCTCAAACAGGGTGTCTGTAAAAGGGCAAAGGTCAAAAACAATACATTGTTGCAAATGTTGTTTTTCATCATGCAACTGCACTTAGTGGCATTGCGTGGCAGTTAGCAAGGTTCCTCAACAGCTACAGCCATCAAACACCTGCAGACAGGACTCAGACAACCAGTAATTGAAACTGGATACAGTCAATTAATTCTGTCAGGCACCGAGCAAACATGCTAAATGGTGTTGCACAGTGGTTAACACAGAGACCTTAAGAATGATTAAGAAATTAGGAAATATTATGTACCTTGTCCTGTGGCAGCAGGTGGTTGCATGCATGTGTAGATCTGAAGTACAGATGGTTTTGGGTTCTAGTATGGGGGTGTGCAACCTATTTTTACTGTTGAGACAATGCAGTTTATAGCAATGAACTGAAAAATAGACAAGCGTTATTTCAACATTCATGTGGCAAAAGGTGTAAGTGTAGGACTGCCATAAACATGATCCTGGGTGCTAATACAGGGTATTCCATAGACTTTACTGTTGTTCCACTTCCCATTATATCCACTCTCACAACACTTTAGATAGTAGAGCTGATAAGAATTATATATATGAGGGTGAGACACCATTACTGTGTTTTCAGATGTATGACTGAGGGTATACTGTCTACTATATTTCTGTAAGTATAATTCTGCTCTCTGGGCTTGCATGAGCTTCATAATTACATAAGACACCTACACAACTGGATCTATATCCAATAACATTTGTCAGGTCAAGCACATACATGTGTAACAGCTCAAACTGTCACCTGTATTTATGTATAATTCCTGACTATGTCTGAGCAACACTTCTTTTGTGGCAAAGATGAAAAATCAACATTGTGGACAAAAAATGTTTTGTCCCTTATGCCTAGGTTTCAATCCCACAGAGCAAAAATCAATGTCATCAATGTATAAAGGCAAAACAAATGTGTCAGGGCATTACATTTATGCCAATGTACACATCTGCAAAGGTAACTCGCCTAACAGTTATTCTTCAATTTCCAGTATATATTTCTAGGCATCATCAGTAGACATCCCTCAGACTAAGGCCAAGTGTCAGATTAACCATCCAGTTTCAATTATGTAATTCCTCCCTGCTTTGCACTACTGCTCTCCACTTAACACTGTGCAAAAACAGTTGTAATCATTGTTCGGGTTTATGCAGTATCAGTAAATGCGATAACTGGTACTGACGGAAAAGCATCAGTTTCCATTGCTCTGTTTTAGTTGATAGACATGGTTGGTGTTAGAGAAGAAGGTGCCAAGTTTAGTGCACAGAGGTGGGGTGTCCAGGAGTCCAGGATATTATTGGACTCCTGGTTAAGCGTCACAGCCAAAGGCTTCTGCAGGGGGGCTATTCTGGCCCCAGTACAAGTCTGAGGTATGGAATAGTTTGGCCCAGGCTGTATCCAGTGCCACTGGCATCCCACACCCTGGTATCATTTAATGACCTACACAGGTGAAAAAGTGATACTCTCATCCATTGGTTGAATGAGTTTGGGACTGTGGACATCCCACAGTTGTGCAAACATTACAATAAGATAGAACTTGTAAGACTTGGAAAGCTAAATATAGGCAATACTGGTATGCATAATGCTCTTCTGTTTTATTTTTCTGTTCTTTCTCCAGCTGCCATGGGACATGAGTACAATAGGCAGGCTCATGTTCCTCAAATAGAAAGAGTGTGGGAAGCAAGTGCTGTATATGTAGCAGAAGAGAAGTGTTATTGTAGGTTTAGTAGAGTAAATGATAGCTTGTGGGGTCTTTTGTGCAGTTGTATCTAATTGAGCATGCATATCCCAACTGTAAAAGCAAGTATGCATGCATTAGTCTGTAACATAAACCAACTGTAGAAGTCAAATATTAGACTGTACTCATGGCTTCAAATACTATGATTCACACCTATACAATACTGTTATTTCTTTAATACTATTTACATTAAATTAAAAACTCTATACCAGTGGCACAAATGCCCTGCTATAAACTGTAATCTGTATAACTGGAACACTCATATGTGCAATGTATGCACATTTCAGGGGTTACTTTCAGCAATCTGTAGTATAGTGTCTATCTGTATACTTAAATGTAATACTTCAGAAAAAGATTTCTATAATTGTGTTAATGCATTCTATGTCACATATGATGGTACTCATTTTATTTCTTTTATCTCTCACCCCAACCTTTATCTCTCTTTTTTATTTTCTATTATGTATTGTCAAAATATCTCCATGCCATCCATGTGTATTACATCACTAAATGCTACACAGAGCAGTGAGGTAGGCCAGCCCCAGTGGATCATCTTTTCCCTGCTCCACCAGCTCCAACACAGATGCCCAGCATGTCTGAGAGCCATCCTGGCAGTACAGCCACTGCTGCCCCTTCACTACCTGCACCCTCAGTTATTACTGCCCTGGAAGTTGGTGCAGTGGTACCCTTTGGGAGCAGTGGCAAAGGTCGTGATTTCATCACCCACTATGAGATACCAGCATTGGTGTGTAGGGTTGTGCACCACACCATTGGTATCTGCCTATGCTGGATGGAGAGGCTGCTCTCCCTCATGGTACATAGAAGGAGAAGATTTCAAGCACTCCAGTTGTCAGTGAAGTAATGGGACAGTGTGACAGTCCAGTGGGTGAGGACTCATATTAAACTGTCTCCAAGCTTGATGGGCATGAGCCTTTGTTGTCCTCTCATTCATCTCATTCATGGTATCCCCCAACCTTTTGTATCCCTCACCAAGCTTGTCTCTTGTCTTGTTTGCCCTGTTTGTTCGCATTTGCTTTCTCACCTACCCAACCTACCTAAGTCAGACACAGAGTACCTACATCCTTTACCCAGCAGTCCTCTCTAAGAAAATGGTTATCTGTCCCACAAAAAAAATCCCATACATAGTTCTCCATTTCACACACATGTCTTCTTAACATAATTGATTTAGATCAATTGGCCATACAACATGTTTACATTGTTGTCACCCCTCTCTCTGGAAGTGATAGTCCAAATTCAGCTAATATTCTGCACATATGATCAGTTTTACTGTCAAAGAAATGGATAGCTATGGTTCTTTCCTACCTCCTTCCTGCACATTCCTGTATTCCTTTCCCTTTGTTCTTCCCCCTACTTGCTCTCTATTTCACCACTTTCCTATCTACCCTTTTTTAACACTTGTAATGTAGTCAAAAAACAGAATCATAAACAACACATATAAGTAGCAGAATAAGCAGTGGAACCCTTCACTTTTTGGCCTCTGTGTTCCACAGAGTTTGGCATTGTGCAGTAATGCCAAGTGATGGTGAGTGGCAGCACAATACCATGGTTACTTCTGCGTAATACCACTTAACCTTACTGCACGCAGCAACACATGTACTATAAATGATTAATGTCATTGCATTATCGCTATTTATTTAAATATATTAGATATAAATGGATTCTCACCCAGTATCATCTGCGCTCAAAAAAAATTGTGTCAATGCATTTACACCTGCTGCCACAAAGTCAGTTAGGCAGCGAGTGTGTTTCATACACTCAGTACTAACTATCAGAATTTTAGCAGTGTGGCTCATGTTTCCTCACTGCTTAACTATGTGCAAACAGGGAAAGTAATGGAAGTGTATCTTGCATGTGCAAACACTTTGCCTACTTTCAAAGAAATCCGCTGCTCTCTGCAATCAGGAAAACTCAATATTATTATGCATTAATGCTGTTTACTGCCCATTTCCTGTTTATGACATGAAATTACATGTGGAAACATAACAGACTGAAAGCCCTATGTAACAATATTCACATACTTACAATACAGCTTTGTGTTGCCTCCTCCATATATCAAACACACTACATAAATTACTATGTTGTTTGACATGCAATGCACATCAATTTGGTAACATGCAGAACTAGAACTATTGACCCATACTTCTAAACAACCTTATCTGCAAGGCTATGGAAGAAATCATCATGGACCTTATCCATAGGGACATAGGTGACCTTCAACACACATCACCTGAACATTTTGGTGTTGTCAAGAGTAAATCTTGCTTATTAAAGCTAACAGACTTCTTTGATAATGACTCCAAAGACCTGGATGAGGGATAACACGACATAACAACTATGTTGATTTATCCAAGGGCTTTTACACTGTCCCTCATTTAGGTTTCATAGAGAAACTCTCCTGTCTGGATATTAACCCATACATTACTAGCTGGACAGACAACTGGCTCACCTACAGAATGTACATTGTCAAAGTTGGGGACTGCACCTCCACCACTAGACCACTTAACAGTGAAATACTACAAGGATCTGTGCTGGGCCCTCAACGTTTTGGAAACTATTTCTCTGATGTCCAGCAAAGATAGATGGCCTGAGGCTTACCAGGTTTGCAAATAACTGTTAACTGGGTGCACTCATATAGAGTCCTCCAATGATGTTAAAATATTACAGAAAGGGCTGACACAGACAAATGACCGGTGTCAAACTCATGGACTGAATCTTATAGCAAACAAAAATGCCTCATTGTTACCTTTGGCAATGAAGCACCCCTGATAACTATGATATACATACCACCGTTATGTTGCTAGTGTTGCAAAACTTGGAAACACATGTTGATAGCAATTTACACTTCAATCGCTATGTCTCCATAGTGGTGAGATACAAATTCTACATTGCCCACCTCATAAATAAGGGCATCACATGCAAGATGAGGGTAGTCATAGCTCTGCTGTACTTGATCCTTATCGGATGACTAATTAAGTGCAATGCTCCCTTCTGTCTGCACCTCAACAGACACCTGCAGCACCTGGAGAAACATAAAGGTTTGTGACTGGGAGAATCCAGGGCCTTCAAAACATGACATACATGGAAAGACTGAAAGATCTGTCACTATACTCAGTATCATGCAGGCTGCTGAGAGTTGACCAATGCCTTGCCAATAGATCTGATTCAAACCCTGCCTGACTGGAAATGCTGGACATCTGTAAGTCAAATTGGACAAGAATAACTTGCTCGCAGAATCTCAATTGAGCCTGTGACATAAACAGGACATGCTGGGGAAACAGATGTATCTCCCATCGATTACCACTCCTCTGTAAAAGGCTCCCATTCTGTGTGAAGCAGTGTTTCTCAATTAACCTATTCAAGTGCAACCTTGACAACTAGATGGGTGATTGTAAATTCACCCCTGGGGTGGTACCTATGTCCTTCATGGACAGGGACAGTCAGTGCTGAGTACAAATTTGCTCTTCTAATAATGACCATCTAACTATACTTGTGTTTTTACATGGCTAGGCTTGTAAAGACCCTAGGGCCGTTAGCCTAATAAACTCCTATGAGCATATGAAGCTATGAACCTATGCAGGCCTCCCAACATCTTCTCTCCAATATGTCCTGCTGGTGTGATTCACTATAAGTTGTCCTGCAGCCTTGAAAAGTCAGACTTGTGCTGTGGAACTAGCATAAAGTATGAAATGTAGTCTGTGTACATAGGTAGGGGTTCTATTCTCACTGAAGTCAACTGGTGTGTGTGTGTGTGTGTGTGTGTGTGTGTGTGTGTGTGTGTGTGTGTGTGTGTGTGTGTGTGTGTGTGTGTGTGTGTGCAATGCTTGACATTATAGAGAGACTTTTGCATCGGTATGTGATACACTGTTATTGCCATATTCTCCTCACCAAGCACAGCTGATGTCATCAGCTATAAAGTGTTAATTGAGACACTCCAAGTCAAACCTGAGCTGTAGAACTTGCTTTAAATACAGAGTTCTGTAGTCTGTGTACTTAGATAGGTATGGGGTGCTATTCTCACTGCAGTGAACTTGGGTGTGTATGTGTGCATGCAATTGCTTGACATTACAGAGCGCCTTTTACTTCAGCATTTGAGACAGTGTTATTGCCATGTTCTCCTCAACAGACACTGTTGATATCAGCAGCTATAAAGTGTTGTTTGAGACACTTCCAGTCAAACTTGACATGTGGTGATTGCTTTAAATGCAGAGTTTTGTTGTCTGTGTACTAAGCTAGGAGTTTTGTTCTTATGGCAGTCAGCTGGGGTGTCTGTGTGTGCACTTTCCTGACATCACAGAGAGCTTTTACATCAGCATGTGGCACACTGTTATTGCTATATTCTCCTCACCAGCTATATCTGATTTGTGAATGCACACTATTCCAACTAGGTCAGGATCAGAGACTGGACTAGAGACCAGGCAGAAGTCACCTCATCCTGTATAATACATATTACAATTACATGGATTTCAGTCTATCCACATATATCATGGCATGTTTTGTAAGCACTGTGATTTTCGGTGAGCAAACCCTGTGGTCTCTCCAGCTGCTGCATGTGTCTGGTGAGGTACATGCAAAAGAGAGCATTATACTCTATATTAGTGTTCTGATGAGGTTCAAGTACAGTGCTGTAATATACTCCTGAAATCCAGATTACTATGTGTATGTTCCCAGTGCTTGCATCAGTGGTTTCAGCACAGCAGGACTATTGTCAATGCTGTAATTAGTAGCGAATTCCACTGTGCAGAAAGCCAAAATAAAGACACATTTCGCATTTATCTGTAGACCATGTGGCTTTGTCACCAGTCATTTGTCTGTGTCAGCTCCTCCTGTAGTATGTTATAGGTTCATATGTTCATAGGTTCATACTAGGCTATCTGCCCTAGGGCATTTATAAGCCTAGCCAGAGTGTGTGTGGCTTTCACCACCCCTTAGGATGAGAATACTATACCCATTAGTTTGCTGTGCCTCTGTCCAGCAGTGATACAGAGATGATTCCCGGGGTAAACCTACGATCTCCCATCCACTCGTCAAGATTTCTCTTGAACAGAGTCAGTGAGGGGCTCTGCCTCATATGGAATGGGATTCTGTTCCATAGTGTAGGGAGTCTCTGGGTGATGAATCTGTCCCTCCAGCACGTCCTATTTATATCCGTGTTGAGGTTTAAGTCTCTTGCTCTCGTGGCTCTGGTGGATTTGGATTTTTTGAGGTGGAGCATGTCCATTAATTCCGGGTTGGACATGGCCTTGTATGTCAGGCACAGATCACCTCTGAGCAGACGAATGCGACTGAATAGAGCTGGAGTTTCTTCAGTCGGGCATCGTATGACATATGTTTGAGCCCCTTTATCCTTTTGGTGAGGAACTTTTGGGGTCTTTCCAACTGCTGCAGGTGTCGGGTAAGGTACATTCCGAATGGGGCATTGTACTCAATCATTGGTCTGATAAGTGAAGAGTACAGGGGTACAATGACCTCTCCTGATCTGGATGTGAATCCCTTCATGATCAGGTGGGCAATGTATAAGGTCTTCCTAACCACTTTGGCAATGTGAGTATCAAAAGAGAGGTTACTGTCAACTTGGGTCCCCAGGTCCCTGATAACTTCTTCCATGTTTAATGGATTACCACCTATGTGGTAATTAGGGGTTACCTTGTTTTTCCCAAAGGGTATGACTATACATTTTTTGGCATTTAGCTTAAGGCCATGGCTCTGGCACCAGTTATCCATTTCTATGAGACCTTTCTGGAGGATGTCTGTGTCTGATGGAGTGTCAATTATGGTGCCCAGTTTGCAGTCATCTGCACATTTTGTCAGCCACAATCCCCCCATGTTTGCCTGCACTTCAGAAAAATAAATGCCGAACAAGAGAGGGCCCAGGACTGAGCCCTGTGGGACACCGCTCGTGACCGGCTTAGAGTCTGACATGGCACCAGCAACTCTAACCCTGTGTGTTCTGTCCTTGAGCCAGTTTGCAACCCATCTTGTGACATATGGGTTTACATCTAAGCTGGTGAGCTTTTCTATGATGCCCGAGTGGGGTATTGTGTCGAACGCTTTTGCTAGGTCAAGGTAGGCTGTGTGAACTGCCTTACCCTCATCAATGGCCTTAGTGACTGTTTCGAAAAAGTCGACCGAGTTCAAGGAGGCAGGATCTGCCCTTGACAAAGCCAAATTGGGCAGGATCCAGTGTCTGTAGGTCCCCAATGTCTTTATTTATGAGTTCCATTATGATCCTCTCCATAGCTTTGCAGACAAGGCTCGTCAAGCTTATGGGGCGGTAATTTCCAGGATCTGTAGAAGCACCGCCTTTGTGGAGTGGGACCACAGTTGCCGTACGCCATTCTTTGGGTATGTATCCTGTAGTAAGGCTAAGATTAAACAGCAGCCTTATGTGTGGGTTTAGTTCCTCATTGAGTTTGTGTAGCACACAGCCAGGGACACCGTCCGGTCCCATTGATGCTGTGTTTTTTGCTTTAGAGAGAGCAGCTCTCACCTGGGCATCTGAGATGTTTGGGAGGCTAGACTCTGGTGGGATAGATATTTCTCCTTTTGGGGGGGAGGGAGGGGAGAAATTTGCACTGAACCTGTCTGCCAGTATGTTGGCAATGTCTGTGGGTTCAGTGATTTTTTTATCATTTTGGACTAATTCTGAGCATATCTGGGAGTTTCCACCCAGGTTTCTAACATAGCTAAAGAAGGCTTTATGATTGTCTTTTGTGTCATTATCATCATAGGCAGACTGAATGATTGCACCCAGTATGCAAGAATCAGGGTATGCAGTAAGCCAAAGGCCATATACTTATCCTGAACTGTCTAAAAACAGATTTCAAACAGTAAAGGACCAAGCACAGATCACTGGGGTACACCAATGGTGGCAGCTCTACTGGTACAGGTTGATTCACCAACTTTCATGGTGTGTGCTCTGTCGATGATCCATTTGGTTAACCATCTAGTGACATAAAGTTTAATCCTCAGTTGGGAGAGTTTCTCAATGATACTTGCATGGGAAATTGTGTTTAAACTCCAGGCTAGTTGAGGCTAGCCATTATGCACTGTCTTACCTTCATCCAAGCCTATCACACAGAATCAATGGGCTGCAATAACATTACAGATCACCTATTACATGACTCATCACATGCACATTCCTGACATGGTTATGTACACACTTCAGCACAACCTCCACACAGACTATGTTCCTGCAGAAAGGTGTACATCAACCTGCACCCATCTGATTTGGGGCAGACAGCACCCGATGCATGCATGTATAGACACATGCTGACTCTTCTCATCTGTGAGGTAGACCAACATGTCTTCATGGGCTTTTTTCTAAATGGACACTTTTGATATCCTGGTTGTGTGCAACAGACCTGTGTGAATTGTTAATGCTACATCATGTCTGTTACATCTGTTTGATGTCCTCAAATACGTCACTGAGGCTATGCATGATGACAACACTATCATCCTTTTGAACTTGAGAAGCCCATGGCATTTGACACAAATCCACTCTGAGCTATTCACGCAACACTGTCAGATGTGGCCAGACACACCTATATCACCAAGTGGGTAGACGACTGTTTCACATATGTGAGATGCAAATATGTTGACATGTGTGAAGTGACCTATATCTCAGGTACAGTGATCAGGTGTGTACACAAGGGCTGTCTGCTAAGCCCTTTCCTGTCTATTATTTAAGTGATGGGCATCACAGATGACATACACATCTTGTGTACAAACAGCTGCCTGAAGGACTACAGACTGCGGGCAATCATTGACTCCAACTGTGATAATAGTATATTAGAGACAGTATCAATGATTCTATATTACAAGATTGAAGCTTTAATTAATTGAACAAGTAAAGCTCGAACTTGTAATATCGAAACCGTAAATTGTCGAATGGCCGATTTAACCCAGGGAAACACTTCCCTTGGCCGTTCTGTGGAGAATGCCTGTTTCTCCAATTTGAAGTGATCTTGGAGTTGGTATATTTAAGTGGGGGGAGTGTGGGGGGGGGCACAGTTTGATTTTGGATGTAAAGATTTTTTTTCTATTCACCCAAGGGAAGTGTTTCCCTTGGTCGAATCGGCTGTTCTATAATTTTAGCTGTTGATATTACAAGATCGAGCTTTAGTTATTCGATTAACTAAAGCTTCAATGTTGTAATATAGATAGTATCAACACATACCAAAGATTGCTGCCACAGCCATGACAACACCCACGATGACATGAACACATGGGGAGATTTGTTACTTCAGGAAAACAAAAGCGCAACTCAAGTATAATGTAGACATCACACCCTATAATCAAACCAATACATATGCCACCTGTGTCCTGGAGTAGATGGAAATTAGAACATCCACCAGCATGTGGTCACAGTGCTGACTACTTCCTTGTATATAACACAACTACTCAGTATGTGAAGGACATCCACATCAGAGGCCATAATACTTCCATAGTTCACAGCCTGCATCACATCAATACACATACAATTTACAATGAACCATTCATGTACCTCCATATACATCTTCCAGTGATGTGTAACTGAAGTGTACAACCTTTATCACAGTGAGCTGCCACAAATCTTATTGGCCATACCTAGGTATTGTTTTTGTGGAATAAACATTATTGTTTGATGGTATGGAACCTCCATCAAGTTGTTACACCAGATGCATGTGTGCTACCTGTCTGGTGATGCTCACAGTACATACATAGCGTTTGACAACATTAATAGCATGGGTAACATTTGTGACAGTGTGGATTGTGCTGTATATATATATATATATATATATATATATATATATATATATATATATATATATATATATATATATATATATATATATATATGTATGTATTTATATATACCATGCACAGAAGTCAACTAGCCTGTATTGATCAAAATGTCATGTACAGGTATAGCAGTGCCCCTCCTAACACCTCTAGCAGATTTTATGGTGCCAGGACACTGTGCATGATTACCCTCATAGAGTGTGGACATTTTAAAATAGTTGCACAAGTGTGTTTTTGCAGAATAATTTCTAATCACTCACAATCCCATATGTTATGTCAGAAACATGGGATTACTGGTGGTATTATTCTGCTATTGTCCATGACTGTGTTTTCTTCTTTTAATGTTATCCATGACCCTATTACCTGTGACTCACTTGTTGAAGACTTGTGCTGAGATTACACTCATATTCATGCAAGTCAGTCTGCACAGCTTCACAGTATGCACACTACCCCAATTGTATGTAACATCCCTGATAGATGTCGACTACATTTTTCATGTAAGTATGCTTATCTCACACAGACATCTTTCTCATTGTTATGTCACCTTGTGTGACAGTTACATAATACATATTTCACTTTGCAGTCCTTACTGTACCATATACATATGTGATTGGTGTTGCTGCTACAACTGTCTTCCATTGACTTGCTCTCATCTGCTGTACATTAGGTTTTTTCACCTGTTCTTTTTCCCTGTTTTCATACCTAGAATTCATCTGTGTGTTCTTATTCAATACACACACTTGCCTTGAGTGTTTATTTTATATGGCATCCATGTACCCTTACAGATCATTTACACAACCTCAGTACAGAATGCCAGGAATGAGATGTCACTATGCACTGCACTGAATACAGTGTCCTGTACTGTATTTGGACCATATACTTAACTATCGTACCTCTCAATGATCCAGATTTTCACAGAATGTCCAGTTTTTGCTCTCTCTCTCTCTCTCTCTTATATATATATATATATATATATATATATATATATATATATCTTTTGGCGTATTTCTTATCAAATTTGTAGTTTTCTGCCATATCACTGGGATGATCTCAGGACTGATGTCACTCAATAATACATAAATTTGAGTTTCAGACTTCAAATCCTTCAGAAAATGTATCTTCACATAAACCCCTTGTTATTCTATCAGATTTCTAAAGAGCAAATATGTCAAATCTGTCCTTATTTGTGAGTCATCCCCCCCCCATTATGTTGGCCTTTGTCCAGCAAATATGTCAAATCTGTTCTTATTTGTGGGTCATTTTCCCGCCATTATGTTGGCCTTTGTCCAGAAGTCTTGCACTAAGAGACTGAGAGCTATGAAAAATTGGGATCTGTTAAGCTTTGGTAATCATTGTGGCATTCCATTCAAAACTGCAGACCTTTAGTGCTCTAACTTAAACAGGATTGCTATGCATGATGCTCGCTTACATGGGTTCCTGGCCAGCGACCGTGTTGCCAGCCATGACACCTTGCTTATTTATGTTAAAATGAGGTGCATGGCATGAATATGCAATGAGCGCTGATTTTCACCATGCATCACCATGCACACATGTAAACTCAGTGGCAGCTTCGCTTGAAGCCTACCTGTACTTTACTGAATCCCAGGGATCATCATTCTTCCCTTGAATACTTGAATGTGCCTCTCCAACATGTGGATTTCTGGTTGAGATTCCTCAAGAATAGCCTGAATGTGATTCTGGTAATATCCCAGAAAGGTATCTTCATCTGTGTTTACCATGAAGGATTCTGGTTCAAGACTATTTGGACTGTAACACTAGTTGTTTCCCATTTTCTCTCCTTCCCTAACTTTAGGCACACTGATTAGCCTAGATGAAGGAAAGGTAGACTTTCACTGTAATATCACCTATCAAAAAAGATGTGTTTGCAAACATCTTTTTGCTTTTTGGTCATTTTTCATGATGGATTGAGAACAAATAGTGTTTCATCTTAGTCTGGATTACAACCTTGGTGTTATAGTACTGAGTTCCTATCAAGCATCAACTGCTGTAGTGTAGCAAGGGCAGGCTGAAGGGCACAATCACTCCAAGAGCATAAGAGTTAAAGGGTGAGATTGATAATTCCTGCATCAGCACCAAATTGCAGGTACAGAAGTGTGTGGGGAAGGGGTCGTGAATAAGCTGTTTTTTTTAATTGGTGGATGAAAACCATTTTGGCAGTTTGAGCTATTCTTCCTGTAGTCCCACTGAACTGTGGGTAGAGAGGACTTGCCAGTATATGTATGAAGCATAATCCTCAGCAAACTGCTAGAACTCCACTGTTAAAAACTGTATACTATTTTCTATGGTAAATTCAATTGGAAAACCATATATAGTGAACAATGTCTTGAACCTAACAGTAATTTGTTGGCAAGTCAGTGTTGGTGGGTGCAGAATTTCTTACCAAGAGTTTTAGTCCACTACTACAAGAAGTCTCTTTTCTTTAAAATCACATAAATTTTGTAGCTATTCTCTGAGATAGACATTGTGGTAATAATGTGGTTGGTATGAGTGTTTTTCACCTCTGGGATTTTTTTATGTATTATGTAAGACTGGCATATACACGTAAGCTTTGCAATGTGTATGTTAATATTAGACCACACCGTATAGATATTTTTTTTGTTTGTGATACTTTATAAGGCTGTGATGCTCTTCATATATTTGTTTAAGCAATTCAGTACATTGTAAGATGGTAAAATTATGCTTTGGCATAACCATCATGTTCATATACTTGTGTTCTGATAATAGAGTATTTGTAAATCAGATGCTCTATCTGTGTCCAGTGGTTAGGCCATCCATCCCTTACAAATTCAATGGCCATTTGTATCTCATTTTCATGTTAATTAGCTTGTTTTATCTTGTCAAGATATAGATATAAGATGTATATAGATATAAGCCAATGGATGAGAAGAAAATGGCACATACTGCCTACCTAGATGTAGTTAAAGCATTTGATACAATATTCCACTCAGAAATTGTCATCAGACATACAGAGCTAGATATAAATTCCATTATAATATATTGTATAGCTAGCTGGGTCACTGAGAGGACCCAGGAGGCTAGAATTTATGAGGCCACCTCCACAAAGAGGCTGGTCAGAAGTGGAGTCTCCAGGATTCTGTACTGGGCCTACTCTTCTTTGGCATCTACTTCTCAGATGTCAACGCCAATGTCAAAGGCCTTTGGCTGATCAAGTTCACAGATGATTGTAAACTGGGAGAAGTCATTCAATCCTCTACAGCATGAGAACACCCTTCAGGAAGGTGTAATACAGACAAATGCTTAGTGACAAAGCCAAGGATTAAAACTCAATACCAAAAAATGCATCATAGTATCTTTTTTGGAAGTCCAACACCCCAGGTAACTATGTCATCAACAAAACACCCCTAAAAGTTGATTCACTAGTCAGGGATCTTGGAATTTGTGTAGATAGTAACCTAGCCTTCAATCAATATGTGCCCAAGGAAGTAAAAACAAAATTTTTCTATGTTGCTCAACTTATAAGCAAGGACATGGCAACTAGGTCCAGAGAGGTCATCATATCACTGTACCCGGCCCTCATCAGGCACATCATAGAGTATAATGGCCCCTTTGATACGTACCTGAACAGACACATGCAGCAACTGGAATACTCACAAAGGATCCTTACAAAAAGAATAAAAGGATTAAACACAATTTCCTCCTCTGTTCACCTGAAGGCCCTATCTCTTACTTAGTATCTACAGACTTCTAAAAGGTGATCTTTGGCAGGCATTCAGGACATCCCTGGACCCTGTTTTGATGAACCTTTCAACTTACACAAAACAAACAGCATCAGAACAACTAGATTAAAAGGAAATCCTAAATTTTGCTTGTGACATAAGTAGGACATATTGGAGATATGTTTTTCAGAGAATTCCTATTCTCTGGAATAGACTCCATACCCATATGAAGCAGAGTTTCTCCCTATCCCTTTTTAAGCACAACTTGGGCCAATAAATGGGAATTAGAAATTCACCCCTAGTCCTGGTCCTATGCCTCTGATGGGCAGAGACAGTTAGTAAATTACCACCCATATAAATCAAATTTGTGGGTCACATTTAGGTTGCACGGCTAGGCTTATAAGGGCATTAGTGGTCATTAGCTCAGTTTCCACCTATGAACATATATATATATATATATATATATATATATATATATATATATAGACAGATAGATGTGTATATGTGTGTGTGTATAGATAGGGTCTATATTAGAACACCGAAAGTTTAATGGTTCGAATCACTAAAAGTCGACCTTTAATGACTGAACCATTAAAACCCCCCACATCCCCCGCTACTTAAATATACCAACTCCAAGACTGCACTACATTGAAGGAAACGGAAATCTCCCCTTATGGAGATTTCCATTTGACCATTCGATGTTCTGCATTTTTGCTATTCTCGTGTCGATAATGTTGGATTTGACATTGTTGGCTTTCGAGAATACAATAGGTAATCATATAGATATATGTGTGTCTATATATCTACATATATATATATATATATATATATATATATATATATATATATATATATATATATATATTTATATATGGTTTCACTTCCGAATCATGAAATATCACAATCCTGAAATTCAGAAAACTTCATAATCTGGAAGCCCAAAATCCTGAAAATTCAAAATCCTGAAAACTCAAAATCATGAATCACAAAACACTGAAAACACACAGGGTACATGCACTGACTATAGACAAGACAAACCATATTACATTCCACCAAATATAAGCAGGGGGTAAAGCCTCCCTGCAGCCCCTCAAACCCCGGCTTGCACCTGTCACCCCTAGGCTTTCAAATATTGGCCAAGGCTCTTGCTGCCCCCATAGTGCCTTTTTTAGGCAAGGCTCAAAAGTCAAACCCACCTCCATAAACAGCGCAATTAACAAAAAACTGAGGGTTATGCTACTCAACGCCAGTAGTTTAAATCTCAAAATGAACGTGCTCGAAGCACTCCTCAGTATGGAGAACGTCGACATCTGTGCAGTAACTGAAACCTGGTTCAAGGCTCCACAGAGCAACCCAGCACTACCGGGCTACAACTCATACCACATGTTTCGGCCACAGAACATGGACCAAAACACAAAAGGAGGGGGTGTATCCATATTCATCAAGGATACCTACACCTCCAGGTTAGTGGCGCAGCAGATACCTCTGAGATCATCCATGTGCAACTGACATTGGGCAAATCTGCAATGCAAATTGTGGCCTGCTACAGATCACCCTCCATGACCCAGGACCACCACTCCACTTTTCTGGAGACACTGGAAAACATGAAGGTCCTACCGAACACCCTGATATTGGGTGATTTCAATTACCCTATCATTCACTGGGAAAACTACTCGAGTACGAATTCCCAAGCCCAGCACTTCTTGGAATTCATTAACTCAAATGCCCTGGATCAGCTGGTAAACTCCCCTACCAGAGGTGAAAACATATTGGACCTGGTCATCACCAACAAGGGTGAGTGGTGTTCCACATTGGAGGTCAACCCTCACTGGTTAGATCAGACCATAAACTAATCACTCTGGATGTCCATGCCCCACCACCCCCAACTAAGGAAACCACAGTAAAAAACTTTTCTAAAGCAAACTTCACCTTACTTAAAACAGAGTTACTAAGTTTCACAGCCCCCATGCTAAAGGATAATGCTGCCCAAGATGCAGAAACCTTTACAAATGCACTCTATGAGCACCTACAAGGATGCATGGATTATGCCATCCCTAGCAAAACCAAGACTCACACCTCTAAGACAAGGAAACCAGTTTGTTGGACCCCTGCAATAAACAGGCTATACGACAGAAGGAAGAAACTAGTTCAGAAAAAAAGCAAATCCCAAGAAGGAAAGACATCCCTGATCAGTATCAGTAAAAAACTAAGGTCCATCACAAAATCATCCAAGGCTAACTTTGAAAGAAAAATAGCCAACTATTCAAAAGATAACCACAAAGGCTTCTTTAGCTATGTCAAGAATCTAAGTGGCAACTCGCAGATATGTACTGAAGCAGTGCAAAATAACACAAAATATACTGAACCTATTGATATTGCCAACATCCTGGCAGATAGATTCAGTGCAAACTTCACCCCCACTCACCTCCAAAAGGGCACACAATACCGGAAAAGTGTAGTGTCCCAAAAATCACAGACGTACAGGTGAAAACAGCCCTTTCAAAAGCCAAAAACACAGCATCAATGGGACCAGATGGTGTCCCAGGCTGCATCTTGCACTAACTACAGAATTAACTAACCCCCCCATCTAAACATGCTGTTCAACCTCAGCCTCTCCACAGGCTACGTGCCCATACAATGGCACACAGCAATGGTTATTCCTCTCCACAAAGGAGAGGCCACAACCATAAGCCTGACTCCCTGGTCTGCAAGGCTACAGAGCTCATCATCATAGAACTCATTAACAAAGACATTGGGAACCTCCAAATACTTGACCCGACCCAATCTGGCTTTTTTATGGGCAGATCATGCCTACTAAACCTGGCTGACTTCTTTGAGACAGTCACCAAGGTCATAGATGAGGGAAAGGTGGTTCACACAGCCTACCTTGACCTCGCCAAGGCTTTCGACACCATTTCCCACTCAGGTATTACAGAAAAACTCACCAGCCTGAACATAAACCCCTATGTCACGAGATAGGTTGTCAACTGGCTTAAAGACAGAACCCACATGGTAAGAATAGCGGGCTGTAGGTCCGACTCTAAGAAAGTCACAAGTGGTGTCCCGCAAGGCTCTGTCCAGGGACCCCTACTGTTTGACGTATACTTCTGAGAAGTACAGGCAAACACAGGAGGACTATGGCTAACCAAGTTCACCGATGACTGCAAACTGGTAGCCATAATTGACTCTCCAGCTGAAATGGACATCCTCCTAAAGGGCCTTACTGAGACGGACACCTGGTGTCAAAGTCATGACCTCAAGCTAAATGCCAAAAAATGCATAGTCATCCCATTTGGGAAAAAACAAAACACCCATGAATTTCCACATAGCTGGCAGCCTTCTTAATACAGAAGAGGTAATAAGAGATCTGGGGACCCAGGTAGATAGTAATCTCTCCTTTGACAATCATATTGCCAGAGTAGTTAGGAAATCTTTCTATGTGACCCATCTAATTACTAAAGGGTTTGTATCTAGAAATAAAGAGGTTATACTGCCCCTCTACTCATCACTCATTAGACCCATCATAGAGTACAATGCCCCATTTGGGATGTACCTCACAAGACACTTCCAACAGCTGGAAAGACCACAAAAGTACCTCACCAAGAGGATTACTGGCCTCAGACATATGTCCTATGCAACCCGACTGAAAAAACTCCGGCTGTACTCAGTGGCATATCACTTACTCAGAGGTGATCTCCGCCTGACTTCCAAAGCCATGTCCAACTCAGAATTGATGGACATGCTCCACCTAAATAAATCCAAGTCACTGTGTGCCACATAGTCTAGTGAGCTAAACCCCGCCACAACAATAAATAGAACATGCTGGAAGGATCAATTCCTGTCACAGAGACTCCCCATGCTTTGGAACAAAATTCCAAATTACATCAGGCAGAGCCCCTCACTGACACTCTTCAAGAGAAACCTTGACGAGTGGATGGGTAACAGAAAATACACTCCTGGGATCACTTCATTGGCTCTGCTTGACAGAGGATCAGTTAATTAATCAATGGGGTGGCAAAAGCCAACACACTCTGGCTAGGCTTATAAATGCACTCGGGCAGATAGCCTAGTACCTACTTATGATCAACTCCAAGATTGCACTTCACTACACTATCATGAGTTATGTTGTAGCATAGAACATTACTGAGGTTACAACAGGCAGTCATGAAACGTGATGGTACGTTTGCCATTTTTTTCTGTGGAGTGCAACCTTGGAGTTGATATATTTAATTAGCAGGGGGTGTGGGGATGCAGGGGGGCTTGCCCCTCTACCCATGCTTGGTGAAAAGTACTATACTCTCCCTTGTATGTGTTTCTGTGTTTCTTTGTTTAGGAATATTCTCATTCTTTGTGTCCTGTATATTTTCAGTATTTTGGGATTCAGGATTCTAAAGTGAAACCATATATATATATATATATATAGTTTCCTATCAAAATTCTGGAAATCTCTTCTTCGAGTAATGACTTACTTGAACCGAATGAATGAAAATTACACCAGCAGTTCCTCACAGCAACAAAAGCGGTAATGTTGAAGTCAACATCATCGACAATACACAACTTACCTTGACATCCAGAGATGCGCTATACACATGTTGCAAGTGGCCAAGTCCCCCTATATCCCCCTCACCCCCTGCTAATTATATATTCCAACTTAAAGATTCTACTGCAGTGGGGAAATGGGCAATTTTTCAATCCCCACTGTAGTGTGATCCAATTGTAAAGAGCAATGCTCAAAACCACAAATGCAAGCTGTGTCTTGACGTTTTGGAAGCAATGTAATTTCACCTCAGAATTTTCAAATTTCACACCTGTAACCTCGACCATCTGAACAATGGTAAACTAACATTCAAACACTTGATATAAAACCTATACCTATATCTATATATATGTATGTATATATATATATGTATGTATATATATATATATATATATATATATATATATATATATATATATACATATATATATATATATGTGTATATATATATATATATATATATATATATATATACAGCTCTACTAAATTCTCCAATTATAGGCCAATAGCTATACTCTCTCCACTTGCAAAGATTATGGAAAAATGTATTCATAGACAACTCATGCACCACCTAATCCAGAATCACCTTATGGCAGACAGCATGGCTTCCGTCCTCATCACAGCACTACTTCAGCCCTCCTAGCCTTTACCAACACTATAAACCATAATCTCAACAATAATTATATATCCTCAGCCCTCTTCTTGGATCTTTCCAAGGCATTCGATATGGTTGATCACCAACTTTTAATCCACACCCTGCAAACATTCTGTCTAGATACTAGAGCCCTTCAATGGTTTCAATGCTACCTGAATGGTCGACAGCAAACTGTCCTCTGCCAGAACAAACTCTCTAACCTTCTACCTAACACCCTTGGAGTACCACAAGGCTCTATACTAGGGCCCTTGCTGTTCTCCATCTTCATTAACAACCTTTATACTGTCATCCCAAAAGTCAGCTGTATCCAATATGCGGATGACTCTACTCTGATTTGCTCAGCCACATCTCCAATAGAGTTATGGTCATCTACCCAGACCACCTTTAATACAATAGAAAACTGGCTTTCTGAACGTCATCTAATCCTAAATCCCAAAAAAACTAAAATGCTGTTATTTTCACCAACATGTAGGTCTACCACTTTCACCTTTACCATAAATTCAAATGATGGCACAATAATCTGCCCTGACCCCTCTACAAAACTATTAGGTGTCATCGTAGACAATAATCTAAAATTCGACTTACATGTTAACCAAACTATTAAAACCATCAATAAAAAACTAAGGTCACTTTACAGAATAAAAGCTTTCCTAACCCCTCCAGCTAAAATTGCCATAGCTCGCTCTCACCTTCTTTCAACCTTTTGGTATGCATCCCCTCTACTCTCGAATTTAAACAAGACTGTCCTTAAAAAACTATCAATTTGCTACAGCCACATTGCCAGGTTTGCCACTGGGCTGCCTTTTAGGACACATCATTGCATCAATCTAAATCAGCTTGGGTGGCTTGAACTACCTAGCCTAATCCAGTATAACCAACTGATTATGGCCTATAAAATCCTCTATAATCCGGGTAATACTCCTGCACTTAAAAATATTAACACCCCCTATAACAATCCTAGACCGCTTCGATCCTCTAACAAACTACTAAATTCAGACTAGCAAAATTAATAACACAGCCAGTGACTCTCTCTTTGTAAACTCTGTAAGTAGATCCTGGAACTCTCTTCCAGCTGATATTACCTTACTTTCCACCTTAGGTCAATTTAAAACT
>NC_056735.1:1571488147-1571510647 GCF_019279795.1 Protopterus annectens | reverse complement strand
TGCCATCTAGCTTCTGTCCTAAGGAGTTGGTTGGTCCAATCACCCCCTCTTATGTCTTTACCTACTACTTCAAGAATGCCAAACTGAAAAAAATGTTCAGGAAAAGATTTAATGTGTTTAAATAATGCATTATTTTCATCATGTTTAGAAATATTGTATAGGTGCTCGTAGATCCTCCTACATAACTTCCTTTCCATCTTTCCCACATAATATTGTTTGCATAACTGGCATACTGCTAAATACACAACTCCTGAAGTGTTGCAAGTCCCTATCCTGAACCTTATCTCAACACTATAGGGTCCCAGTAACACCGAAGGGGTACTAATAATATATTTGCAATACTCACAGGCACCACACTTAGTAGTCCCCCTGTTATTAATTTTCTTAACCTGCCCACGGTTTTCCACTACACTTTTTAAATTCCTATTTACCTTGTAAGTAAAAGAGGGTTTGTTGCCAACAATTGACCACAAATCTTGATTACACTTGAACATGTTCCAATTGTTCATGATAGTATTTTTAACAATGACAGATGTTTCCCCCTCAATCAACACCATAGATTTAGTGTAATCCAAACCCTTATTGCTGTCAACTACAGGGGTAGTCTCAGTGGTACCAAGTAATGGTTTAAATCTCAAACCCCATTTGTTAACAACTTGTTCCTTAATATCTTTCACAAACTTCAAGGGATAACCCCTCACTCTAAACATATCTACCAATTTATCCATTTCAGAAATCACAGAATCAATATCAGAGCACATTCTCACAACTCGGAACATTTGACCCTTCACAATATTCCTCTTAACATAATAGGGATGGCAACTAGAAAAAGCCAAATAGTCATTAGAAAATGTCGGTTTCCTGTAAATGCGAGACTGAAAACAACATTTTGCTGAATCTTTATACAAAGATACATCTAAATAATTAATATTAGAGGACCCAAAAGAACCTGTAAATTTAAAATACTCACATCTGTCATTTAAAAATTCCATAAAAAATTCATCATAAAGACCATCTTTCTTCCATAAAATAAAAAAATCATCTAAAAACCTAAGGTAGACCAACCACTTATCTGAAAATGTACTCCGAAAAATAAAATTGGTCTCCTATTTGTACATAACTAAGTTGGCAAAAAGAGGGGCACAACTATTGCCCATGGCTACACCAACAACTTGCCTGAAAAATTCCCCTTCAAACATGAAAAAATTATTTTTTTTAAATAACTTCCATCAAGACTATAATAAAGTTGATCATAGTGTTACCCAAGTTTGTCTTTTCAACCAATGCCTCATGGAAGAACTCTAAGCCCTTCTCATGGGGAATAAAGGTAAATAAATCAACCAAGTCGATAGTAGAAAAACACACTTCATTGTCATAATAGTCATGTTTGATTCTTTTTAAGAAATCCCTGGAATCAATCAATATATGTTCAATGAGAGCCAAGCTTTTCCTAACCATACGATCCACAAATACCCCTAAAGGGTATGTAACACTGTTGTTACCAACAATAATTAACCGGTAAGGTGGGTCACTTATATTTTTATGTGTCTTGGGAATCCCAAAGGCAATAGGAATGGTAGGTTGTTCAATATACAAAAAATTGTACATTTCTTCGTTAATAGCACCTTGAAGTAATGAATCTTCTAGTAGTAATCTGATCTTCCTGTGAGATATATTTATTTCATTCTTCGACACACATTCAAATTTAGTTTCATCCTGCAACATGCTAAAAATCTTGTTGTTATAATCTACCTTATTTACAACTGTCATGCCTCCCCCCTTGTCAGGTTTCATAAACCTTAAGTTATCATTACTTCTCAGTTGTTCCAAAAGTAATTTCTCAGTCTTGGTTAAATTAAAATATTTTGTTTTATGTGTCCTCAATTTTTGGTATATCTCCTGACAACATATTTTTTCAAAGGTGTTTAACAGGGGGTGTAAAGGGGGATTAAAACAGCTCTTCTTTTTCAAGCATAAAGATGTTCCACTAGTGCAGGTCTCACGGGTAGAGTCTTTGTATAAAAGGCTCAAATTTAATTTCCTTACAAAGAGCTTTAACTCAGTTAACGCATTACTAATATTAACTTTTTTAGAAGGTACAAATGTTATACCTTTCATAAATAAATGAAACATGTCTTCATTAATATTGATGCCTGCATAATTAAAAATCCTAAAACCCTTGTATGTAAAAAGCAAACCATCTAATTCACACGTAATAACCTTTGATCTACAAGTTCTAAATCCTGATCACTAACTAAGACTGGGGGTAGCTGTTCTTTTTCCAATCCATTTGTCCCCTGTAGCTGTTTTTTTCTCACCCCTCCTCCATGAGCTCCTAAAAAAACATGTTCTTCCCTATAACTATTTTTATGCTGTAAACGAGCAGATCTTCTTAAAGGGGGAAATTCAGAATCGCACTGGTTATTAACCAACCCCTGCCTATCCATATGCATAGGAACTCTTGCTACACCCTCATTAGTCTGAGTGCTACCAACAATGTTCTCACCATCACAGTATGACTTAGGCAAGGGATAAGCAATGTTGTGTTTGTGTTCATAATCATCCCTAAGCAATTTCTTCTTTTTCCTATCTATATTTATGCCTACATCATATTCAACTTTATCAAAAATGTTATTATATCTAAAATTTATTCTATTAAAATTGACATCATTCAAAATATAGTTATTTTTGAAAAAAATATATAGTTATTAAATTCATCTATTTCATTTAAAAGTCCATCAATTCTTTTAGTATTAATTCTTATGATAAAATCCAACAGTTCCAAACCGTGCCTATTGAACATCTCCAACTCACCAACCTCAGGTTGCCCCTTTTTAAGGCCATTCGGAAATTTAAAAATACGTAAACCTTTCGGTACCCTTTTCTTCTCCACACATTCTTTAAGATATGTGTTGTCACACTGCAGGGCTCTAACTTCATAAAGTTTAGTCTCTAGAGATACTAACCTCGAGTCCAATGTATTTGTAGTATCAACAGTTCCATTTTTAAAGAAACTATAATCCGTTTTCTTCCAGTCACTCAAACAGTCACAATTTTGGTTGAAGATACAAGTTCCCCCTCTAATAGAGTTCGCGTTGTTCGTTTGGCGTATTTCTTCCAAAGAATCCAAATTTCGCTGGTTACCATTGCTTCTATTCATAATTGCCTGAGAAGCATCTCTTGCTTCCCTTTGCGCTAGTGGAATCTCACTTCCGGAAACCAGAAGTGATGAATTTGGCGTTTTTTGTAAGCGGACAACCGCTTCTTGCAATTCGGAAACTTTGTTGGTTAAATTCAGTATTAGCTGCAATAAACCATCACTACTGTCATCACCCCTCTGCCCACAAGGAAAAGGAACTGCATCAAATTCATCCTCGAAGACAGGGGATAGTTCATTGGTATCCATAACCAGTCGAGGAGGCTGCAGCGCACCGAGGGAACACACTGAACAAAAAATGGTGCCAACCAGGTGTAACACAGCAATACGAATCCAAGCACAAATACACCTCACAGCCAAAGTCCTCCAAAACACAGAACACAGTTTATTCACAAAATAAAAAGACAAAGTGGTTAAGCGCTTTCGTCAGTTGACTTCATCAGAACAATACTTGCATAAAAAACACTCACTTAAATATAAAACCTTGCCCATAATTAAGTAATAGGTGACCAATCATTGAAACAAAACAGTTCTTAAAGTGGAACAGTCCATATGGAAAGAATGATGGATAAAAAATAGAAATAGCTATAAATACTGTATAAATTACTATAAATATACTGTCACATTAATGTAAAGGTAAAACTAATATAATAAGATTCAAAAAATATATGTTCTAAAAAACTAAAACATTAAAACATGCCACATGGAAACCTTCATATAATGTATACATTAGTTTACTACAATAAAAATAGATAGTTCAACTGCCATACCATAAATAATAATAACATTGCACAGTAGAATTGGACACCCTTTGGTAAGAGACTTTATAGTAGCTGATAGTGGTTGGTGGCAGTTGGTACAGTCTAGTCTAGTATAGTCTGGTAAGAAGGGGGCATAGTTGGAGAACCTGAGCCAGCCTTCCCCAGGAGTGTCTGTGTGTTTGTATATAACTCAAATCTCAAATTGTGTGTGTGTCAGCTACTTGGGTAGGGACACGAACCACTGATTGGACAGAGAGAGTGCTGGAGGTTTTGGCTTGACCACTCGGCTGAGATCTGACCCCTATAGCTGTGCCAGTGGGGAGTCTTATGGGGATCTGGAGAAAAAGGGAGAAACCAACCCAAGAATGACTACAATCTCTGTGTGCTCTTAAGGGAAATTGTAGTTTACTGTGTGTGTATTTGTCATCTTCTCAATGTTGACACCCCTCACTGGTGCTAGTGGTGAGGATTGAGTCTCCTTGATTACTGGGGGCAGTGCATGGGTGTCACATATTAATTGTTTGGCAGTGGTGGGATATCCACATCCAATATTAATTGTTTGATAGTGGTGAGTTAGTCACATCACATATTAATTAGCTTTAGTGGTGTAGATAGTGAATTCCTGTAGCTTGTTTACAGTGATCACTGAAGGAGTTTTTGTACTCCAAATCAGCAATGCAGTGAACATTCAGAGTTCAGATTACAATTGTTTTATTTCTTTTGTTTGGTAAGGGCCTTTATAGTAGCTGATAGTAGTGGTTGGTGGCAGTCGGTACTACCATATAGTCTTGGCAGAAGGAGGCATAGCTGGAGAACCTGGGCCAGCCTTCCCCAGGAGTGTCTGTGTGTTTGTATATAACTCAGATCTCAAAGTGTGTGTATGCCAGCTACTTGGGCAGGGACACAAAGCACTAGTTGGACAGAGAGGGTGCTGGCGGTTTTGGCTTGACCACTTGGCTGAGATTTAAACCCTATAGCTGTGCCAGTGGGGACTCTTACTGGGGATCTGCAGAGAAAGGGAGAAACCAGCCTCAGACTGACTGTAATCTCTGTGTGCTCTTAAGGTAAATTGTACTTTACTTTGCGTGCACTTGTTATCCTTCCAATTTGGACGCCCCTCACTGGTGCCAGCGGTGAGGATTGAGGCTCCTTGATTACTAGGCTAGTGCACGGGCATCACGATCACAACTATATCTTCCTCTATCATATCAGGTCCTTCATTCTTTTTTTCGCCTTGTACTTTCTTTCCATTCAAGATCTATGTCTTCAGCCTGGTGTGTGTCAACTTTAGAGCCTTCTTTAACAACTGCTTGCAGCTGATTGTGGCAAACAATGGTTTATGCTGTGGGCTAGCTGTTTCACTTGGGATGACTGATGCTAACCCATTCCTCTTTCCTTATTAGGAGGAAGTCTACCAGTGCTGCATGTTGGCCACTCTTGCATGAGATGTTATGACTGTCTTTCTTTAATCAGCCATGTGTTAGCCACCTTCAAGCCATTTGCCAGACAGAAGTCTAGACTAGCCACTCCTTCTTTATTCCTGTTGCCCCACCCATTTGGAACCAGGCAGTCCTCATATTGTGTTCTGCCTGTCCTTATATGTGCATTCCGATTCTCTATTATCAATGCCAACTTACATTGTCCTGTTTATCTAGTAGACCCTGCAACTGGTGCATGAACACAGCCTTTTCCCTACTATCACAACAATGTCATGTGCCATAGACAGAGCTTATGAATATTGCCCTCTCCTTGCAATGGAGGCTGAATGCCCTATTAATTTTGATGATGTCCCTTTCTGCATTGCTCTTCCATCTTGTTTCCTGGATCCAGAGGATATCCTGGATACAGGGGATGACCGGTCCCTCTTTGTCATCCTGTCATCCACTTCCAAGCTGTGTCCTGTCAGTGAACTTTTATTGAATATAACATGTTGATTGGTTTTATGTCTAGCATTCTTTCAAAGCTATCTCAGATAATCCAGTAGCTTATAGGCCTACTGGGCTTTATTTAGGGCACACACTGTCCAGTAGGGGCACATAAACTCCTCTGACCATGGTCCTTCATTGTAGGTTGGGTCCTCAGCATACTTTGGCAACATTAGTTAATATGACCAAATCACCTAAGCCAATTGTTTACACTGTTGAGTGGGTAGCCCTGCCAAGATGCATAGTCTGTGATCTCTTATTTAGAGGATACTGAGCACCATAGCTGATGTGCCAAAGAGTTTGGTCTATACAACTAATACCCCATCAGATATCATCTGTGCTGTTGCACACAACTACATTGTTGAGTAAACACCCAGCTTTTATTTTCTGAAGAACTCCACGGACATGACAACTCCACACAGATTTTGGTCTAAGGTTAGGCTCAGAAATTGTACCCTGTTCATGGATAGTAAACACATTAGCCATTATGGTAAATGTGTCTGGCAACCAAATTATGAAACAGGTAAGACTTACTAGGCCCATGGAATTAGCTTCTAACTCCGTAAACTCTGCAGATTCCTGTCACATTGCATTAAAGTCGTAGAGATGCTGACTGATATAAAATGTGCATAGTACTGGAAAGTAAGATAAGAGATGAGCATTTCAGACTCAGATCAGGATGCAGCACAACTTACCCAATGTTTGCAGTGAGACAAATAGTAGAGAACAAGCTAGAGATGAGGAAAGAGTCCAACTAAGCATTCCTGGGCTCAAAGTATATGACAAGGTGCCAGGAAAGTTGATTTGGACAGTCTTGTGTTGGTCTGAAGTTCTAGAAATATTATTAGAATTAGTGCAAGATATGTACAACAACCCAATGACACAAGTACAAACAGTGTTTTTAGTCACAGAGGGTTTTTTAGATGGAGTGGATATGAATCGGGGTTCAGCTCTGAGCCCAATTCTGTTAAAACGAGTGATGGATATGTTAACATACAGGTCAGAGGGTACAGATTAACCAAGCCACTATATGCAGATGATGTGTCATTACAGGCAGACTCTGAGAAAGAACTTCAGCAAAGGATAGGGGAATGGATTACAAAACTGAAGGCACATAGGAGGAAATTAAACATAAATAAGACGGTTATAATGGCAGCAAATGAGGAAAATCAGAAGAAGCCAAACATTGAGGTAGAATGGAAGATAGTGGAACAGGTTGATAGCTTTAAGTATTTGGCTTGGGTAGTATATGAGATGGGAAGGCTGAATCAGAAGATCAGAGCTGGGATAAGAGGGTCTGCAGCCATGGCACAGAGTGTCAAGCATAGTGTGCAACAGAAAAATTCCAAAGAAGCTAAAAATAAGGTGTACAAACAAACAGTGGTGCAACCAGTACTACTGTATGGTACAGAAAGATGGTCATTGAAGGCAGAGCAGAAGAATAAGCTAGAGGTTATGGAGGGGCATACCTGAGATAGGTGGTAGGATGTACTTTGTGAGACAGACAAACAAATGATAACTTCAGAGCAGAAACCCTAGTAGCTCTAATTGCAGAAAAGGTCAAAGATGACAGATTACAGTGGTCTGGGCACATGTTTAAGAAAGCAGAAGACAATCTAGTAAAGAAGATTTGGGACAGACTTGTAGAATGCAAGAGGAAACAAGGGCATCCAGTAAAGACATAGATGGATTCTGTGAGAAAAGACCTGCAACCGTCAAACATTACTGTTGAAGCAGATAGCAAAGCTGCAGTGAAATGAGAAAGATGGCAACAATCGATGCGACATCCCAACTTCAAGTCGAAAATGTGAAAAAGAGGATTGATGCTGATATTGATTTTTTTACAACATAAATGCCCAGATCACTAAACAAAGAAAAATCATTACATATCTAGAGTATGTAGTAAAAAACAATTTAAAGAAGTACCATAATAAAAAAACACATTCCGTAGCCCATCTAGTCAAAAATAGGATAGGATATCTTGTCATTCCAGGTATAACACTGTATCCTATTATACAACGACCCCCCCATTAATATTCAAAAAACGTGCACGCTGATTGGTCAGCGTGCACGTTGTAAATCAGAGTTATAGTAATGGAAAAAGGTCTGGTTGCCCGGACTTTTTCCATTACTATAACTCTTTTTTTACAGCAACGGAGAACGCAAGATCTCCATTGCTTCACACTGTCTCGCTATGTTAAACTCATTTAACATAGCGAGACAGCATTAAAATAAGCAATGGAGATTCTCCATTGCTTTTTTTAATGCTGTCTCGCTATGTTAAACTCGTTTAACATAGCGAGACAGTTTGTAAAAAGCAACAGAGATCTTTCTTTCTCCATTGCTTTTTACAAACTGTTTCACTATGTTAAATGGGTTTAACATAGCGAGACAGCATTAAAATAAGCAATGGAGATTCTCCATTGCTTTTTTTAAAGCTGTCTCGCTATGTTAAACCCATTTAACATAGCAAAACAGTTTGTAAAATGCAACGGAGATCTTGCTTTCTCCATTGCTTTTGCCCACAGCTCTGATGTACTGTGCAGGCATATGCATGGGCAGTACATCAGAACTGCTGCAGAATACCAGAGAGCTGCGGAAGGGAAGCAAGGAGGCATTATACAATGCCATTATTTAAGAAAATTAATTATTTTTTTCTTAAATAATGTCATTGTATAATAGCAATAACCCACTTCTGGGTGTGGGTAATGCTGGATTTACCCACGGTTGGCTTTGTTTGTACTCGGGCTTCACCCTCGTGACCAAACCACACCAATCGTGGGTAAATCCAGCATTACCCACACCCAGGCATGGGTTATTGCTATATTATCAAACGTACAAACTGTTTAATACGAACCTTTCAGGTCCACACCCTTCATCAGCATACAACTTAATGTCTATTCATCACATTTAAATGGAGAAACAGTTACAATCACATGAACAAACCAGCCATACAAAAGAAGCTTATTAACATATCTCATTAAAATTTAAAAACACATATACTTAAAATACTAAACATTTTCCCTCTGTTTTTTAACTAATATTGGCTTCAAACTTACTTTATTATTCAAGCCAGGCATTTTATCAGCCTGCAACCGTATTATCCATTCATATTCTTTCAGTTGTAATAAATTATCCACATCCCCTCATACCCATATTCAAAACATAAATACACCTAAATTTAAAAGAATGCGAGCTATAAGTCATTAAATGTCTGTATAGGCCATTAGTTTCAACTTTTCTCTTAATTTCGGATTTATGTTCTATTATTCTGTCTTTTAACCTTCTTGTAGTTTTACCTACATAGAACGCATTGCATTCCATGCAGGTAGCTAAATATACTAGCCCCGTGGTGGTACAATCAGCGTTACATCTAATGGAAAAATTTTCATGGGTTACAGGATGTTGAAAATTATCTCCCCCCACATATATATCTGCGCAACATGTACATTTAAAACACTTATGCGTTCCTATCTTATTGCTTACTGGTTTCCTTCCATTACCAAAATCCTTATAACAAAGCATTTGTTTTAGAGTTTGTCCATTCCTAAAGGCAAACTTAGGTGTTGGACCCAATACATGTTGCAATTCTGGCATTGCCATCAATATTACCCAATTTTCATGTATGATATTAAATACATCCTTGGTATTACCATTAAATGTGGTGACAAATCTCAATGTGTTGTCAGTATCAGGCCTATCCAATTCTAATACCTGCTCAATTTCCTGGCTTTGAACAGAGGTAAAGACTGGACAATAGACATTTTTCCGTTTTTGTAGTATTTCATTGCAAATCTTATCTACATCATTGCTACAATAACCATCATTTATAAATTCATTCTTCATGGCCACCATTTGTTCAAGAAAACAGGTCTCTTCTGAAGTTAATCTACTCACTCTAATCATCTGTGATTTTAAGATACCTTTGTATACATGCAGCGGGTGCATACTAGTTGTCCTTAAATACCTAGTTGCATGCATTGCCTTCCTATGTATCATAGTCTCCAGGTTATTCACTTTCCTATAAATGTTAACATCCAAGAATACCATACTCTTATTTGAGTAAGACATCTTAAATTCTAAGAAAGGAGTGGAACTATTAATGTAGGTTAGAAAGTTATTAAGTTCTATTTCACTACCAGTCCATACAAAAAAACAATCATCAACAAATCTACTATAACATTCTACATATTTACTATGAATCATTTCACTATTGAGTATGTGTTGCTTTTCCCACATATATAGAACTAAGTTGGCAAAAGTATTAGCAACTGATGTGCCCATCGCCACACCTGTCAATTGTTGAAAACATCCTTGCCAAATATAAAAATATTCTTCGTTAGTACTATATGTAATAAGGAGCAAATATTTTCAATTTCCTAGATTGAGAAACATTTTGCATTAATAAAATCTCCTTATACTTTCTATACCATATTCAATAGGGATCACTGTAAATAACGAAACAATATCCAATGTAACAAAAATATATTCATTTACAGTATTGTTTCTGTGCCATTCATTAAGTTTCTGTAAAAGTGCACAGTGTCTTTAATTATACTCTCACATTTTGGTAGAAACTTAGCTAGCATTAACTGTAAGTATTTGGATATTGGTTCGGTCACCCAGCCTTTACCGAAACAATTGGTCTCAATGGGGGTCTACCAAAGACTTGTGTATTTTGGTATCCGTAGATTTGTGGAATTTTTGGACATGACACAGTAAAATAACTCAGTAAATCTAGACTAATATCTTGATTCAGTTGCATTTCATAAATAGCTAAATTTACTTGGGATATCTGGTCTTTCACTTCCAAAGGAGTCAACTTCTTAAAAGTACATCCATCAGATAAAAAAGTAGAGAATTTGTTATTATACCATATTCTATCCATAAGTACAGTGGCACCACCTTTATCAGCCTGCTTTATTATAATATCAGTGTCATTCTTTAAAAATGTCAGAGCTTTATATTCTTCATAGGACAGATTATATTTAACATGTTTTTAGTGCTTATAGCATATAAGGCCCTAAGTTCCAACTCAACCAGCTCAATAAAAGCTACTAAGACCGGAGACAACTGGGGCAGAAAGGTACTAGACCTTCTACATATTTGTTGTGCTGTACAGGATTGTTTAAACATCGTTTGCAACATCACATTCCTAGCAAAAAGCTTTACATCCGTAATAATATCAACAATAGTGTCCTTAAAAGAAGGTATGAATCTCATACCATTCATTAATAAATCATAATAAACTGGCTCAAAAGTCTTACTTGAAATATTCAATGTACCTTTTATCAATTTTCCGACAGCATCTGAAGCTACAAAGCTTAACTGCTGCGGTATATGATTCCGCTCTTCTTCATGAGATGGTAAATTCCAGGTTATTGCAGCAGTTGTTTGTTTGTTGGAAAAAAGCTGCAACTGCTTAGCCGTTACTAACGCCGAGATATTTTGCTCGGTATTTTCGGGCTGTCGTATTTTCTTTTGCTTGCTTGCATTGGCGACTGCAAAGATTTTTGCGTCGCATTGTTCCCTTGTGTTACCCTTTCCTGTATTATCACCTTTTCTGTCTGTTTCAGTCTGAAGGGTAAAAAAGAAGAAATATCGGATTGCTTAGCTTTCTCTTTAGCCGTTGGTAGCATCTTGCCTGGTTGCGCGTTGTTCTCCATAACACGCTCTCCCTTTGCATGTTCACTTTCTTCGAGCGAAGCACCGGAAGTAACTTCAACTTCCTCAATTTCTTCAGCTCGGGGTCTGGTCTGCCTTACAGGATCTTCATTGGCTACAACTGAGGCAAAGCTAACACAGCTATCCATGCTGACTGGTGGAGCAGCATCCACTACTACTGTGGGCTGGGATGTCATCGGGAGCTCGAAAATGTCCAGCTGATCAAGTTTTTTATTCTTAGTTTCATCTAACACAGTGTTTACGCTATTCTTCCGATTAAATTGATTCTTAACCTCATTTCTAGGCCAGGAAAGATCGCCCATTTTAAAGTCATCGATGTCACGCTGCAATTTCGTTTTTTGAAATTCCAGTTTATTATCTAAAACACAGTTCTGTTTAAAAAAGCTTGGAATAGTTCATCAGAATCACCTGCTGTTGATATTCTAAGCACTTCATGCTCCAATTTTTCAATGTCTTCCAGTAGCTTATTTTCAACACCATCAAAAAAGTTATTCATTAGTTTCATATATCCAATACTTAACTCCAGATTTAATTGCTGCCACTGCACAAGCAATTCTTGATACTAGTTTCCATAAGAGGGCATTTTAAGTATTGAAGTCCTCTTGGAACCACCCCAGCTATATCGCTAGAAAACTAAACCTTTGCCATTGCAAATGTTTGTAATTTACTACTTTTTTCTCCAGTTCACTTAGCATCTTTTTAAAGTCATCCATAGGGTCATTTACTGCATCAGTTTGTGTTTTTATGGTACCTTGTTGTAATAGCGGATTCTTGGCTTTCACCAACAGTCTCTTAATAGATGTACTCATCTCTTGTAGATGAAAAGAAATTTTTAGAATAACTGCTCCAAAGACTGGCTTGTTCTTCTTCTAAGACGCTTGAGATGATTAACCCGATCACAAATAGTCAATCAAAAAAACACAGAAGAGGAACCAGAAACATCCAAGACACTCTGTAATCACCAAACGTAAAACTGTTTAATCTGAAGCTTTCAGGTCTACACCCTTCATCAGCATAAAACTTAATGTCTATTCATCACATTTAAATGGAGAAACAGTTACAATCACATGAACAAACCAGCCATACAAAAGAAGCTTATTAACATATCTCATTAAAATTTAAAAACACATATACTTAAAATACTAAACATTTTCCCTCTGTTTTTTAACTAATATTGGCTTCAAACTTACTTTAGTATTCAAGCCAGGCATTTTATCAGCCTGCAACCGTATTATCCATTCATATTCTTTCAGTTGTAATAAATTATCCACATCTCCCCCCCTCATACCCATATTCAAAACATAAATACACCTAAATTTAAAAGAATGCGAGCTATAAGTCATTAAATGTCTGTATAGGCCATTCGTTTCAACTTTTCTCTTAATTTCGTTTAATGTTTTGAATATGGGTATGAGGGGGGGAGATGTGGATAATTTATTACAACTGAAAGAATATGAATGGATAATACGGTTGCAGGCTGATAAAATGCCTGGCTTGAATAATAAAGTAAGTTTGAAGCCAATATTAGTTAAAAAACAGAGGGAAAATGTTTAGTATTTTAAGTATATGTGTTTTTAAATTTTAATGAGATATGTTAATAAGCTTCTTTTGTATGGCTGGTTTGTTCATGTGATTGTAACTGTTTCTCCATTTAAATGTGATGAATAGACATTAAGTTGTATGCTGATGAAGGGTGTAGACCTGAAAGCTTCATATTAAACAGTTTTACGCTTGGTGATTACAGAGTGTTTTGATGTTTCTGGTTCCTCTTCTGTGTTTTGTTGATTGACTATTTGTGATCGGGTTAATCATCTCAAGCGCCTTAGGAGAAGAACAAGCCAGTCTTTGGAGCAGTTATTCTAAAAATTTATTTTCATCTACAAGAGATGAGTACATCTATTAAGAGACTGTTGGTGAAAGCCAATCCGCTTATTACAACAAGGTACCATAAAACACAAACTGATGCAGTAAATGACCCTATGAATGACTTTAAAAGATGCTATGAACTGGAGAAAAAGTAGTAATTACAAACATTTGCAATGGCAAAGGTTTAGTTTTCTAGCGTATATACAGTTGGGGTGGTTCCAAGAGGACTTCAATACTTAAAATGCCCTCTTATGGAAACCAGTATCAAGAATTGCTTGTGCAGTGGCAGCAATTAAATCTGGAGTTAAGTATTGGATATATGAAACTAATGAATAACTTTTTTGATGGTGTTGAAAATAAGCTACTGGAAGACATTGAAAAATTGGAGCATGAAGTGCTTAGAATATCAACAGCAGGTGATTCTGATGAACTATTCCAAGCTTTTTTAAACAGAATCCGTGTTTTAGATAATAAACTGGAATTTCAAAAAAAACGTAAATTGCAGCGTGACATCGATGACTTTAAAAATGGGTGTATCTTTTCCTGGCCTAGAAATGAGGTTAAGAATCAATTTAATCGGAAGAATAGCGTAAAAACTGTGTTAGATGAAACTAAGAATAAAAAACTTGATCAGCTGGACATTTTCGAGCTCCCGATGACATCCCAGCCCACAGTAGTAGTGGATGCTGCTCCACCAGTCAGCGTGGATAGCTGTGTTAGCTTTGCCTCAGTTGTAGCCAATGAAGATCCTGTAAGGCAGACCAGACCCCGAGCTGAAGAAATTGAGGAAGTTGAAGTTACTTCCGGTGCTTCGCTCGAAGAAAGTGAACATGCAAAGGGAGAGCGTGTTATGGAGAACAACGCGCAACCAGGCAAGATGCTACCAACAGCTAAAGAGAAAGCTAAGCAATCCGATATTTCTTCTTTTTTACCCTTCAGACTGAAACAGACAGAAAAGGTGATAATACAGGAAAGGGTAACACAAGGGAACAATGCGACGCAAAAATCTTTGCAGTCGCCAATGCAAGCAAGCAAAAGAAAATACGACAGCCCGAAAATACCGAGCAAAATATCTCGGCGTTAGTAACGGCTAAGCAGTTGCAACTTTTTTCCAACAAACAAACAACTGCTGCAATAACCTGGAATTTACCATCTCATGAAGAAGAGCAGAATCATATACCGCAGCAGTTAAGCTTTGTAGCTTCAGATGCTGTCGGAAAATTGATAAAAGGTACATTGAATATTTCAAGTAAGACTTTTGAGCCAGTTTATTATGATTTATTAATGAATGGTATGAGATTCATACCTTCTTTTAAGGACACTATTGTTGATATTATTACGGATGTAAAGCTTTTTGCTAGGAATGTGATGTTGTGAACGATGTTTAAACAATCCTGTACAGCACAACAAATATGTAGAAGGTCTAGTACCTTTCTGCCCCAGTTGTCTCCGGTCTTAGTAGCTTTTATTGAGCTGGTTGAGTTGGAACTTAGGGCCTTATATGCTATAAGCACTAAAAAACATGTTAAATATAATCTGTCCTATGAAGAATATAAAGCTCTGACATTTTAAAGAATGACACTGATATTATAATAAAGCAGGCTGATAAAGGTGGTGCCACTGTACTTATGGATAGAATATGGTATAATAACAAATTCTCTACTTTTTTATCTGATGGATGTACTTTTAAGAAGTTGACTCCTTTGGAAGTGAAAGACCAGATATCCCAAGTAAATTTAGCTATTTATGAAATGCAACTGAATCAAGATATTAGTCTAGATTTACTGAGTTATTTTACTGTGTCATGTCCAAAATTCCACAAATCTACGGGATACCAAAAATACACAAGTCTTTGGTAGACCCCCCATTGAGACCAGTTGTTTCGGGTAAAGGCTGGGTGACCGAACCAATATCCAAATACTTACAGTTAATGCTAGCTAAGTTTCTACCAAAATGTGAGAGTATAATTAAAGACACTGTGCACTTTTTACAGAAACTTAATGAATGGCACAGAAACAATACTGTAAATGAATATATTTTTGTTACATTGGATATTGTTTCGTTATTTACAGTGATCCCTATTGAATATGGTATAGAAAGTATAAGGAGATTTTTATTAATGCAAAATTTTTCTCAATCTAGGGAAATTGAAAATATTTGCTTCTTATTACATATAGTACTAACGAAGAATATTTTTATATTTGGCAAGGATGTTTTTCAACAATTGACAGGTGTGGCGATGGGCACATCAGTTGCTAATACTTTTGCCAACTTAGTTCTATATATTTGGGAAAAGCAACACATACTCAATAGTGAAATGATTCATAGTAAATATGTAGAATGTTATAGTAGATTTGTTGATGATTGTTTTTTTGTATGGACTGGTAGTGAAATAGAACTTAATAACTTTTTAACCTACATTAATAGTTCCACTCCTTTCTTAGAATTTAAGATGTCTTACTCAAATAAGAGTATGGTATTCTTGGATGTTAACATTTATAGGAAAGTGAATAACCTGGAGACTATGATACATAGGAAGGCAGTGCATGCAACTAGGTATTTTAGGACAACTGGTATGCACCCGCTGCATGTATACAAAGGTATCTTAAAATCACAGATGATTAGAGTGAGTAGATTAACTTCAGAAGAGACCTGTTTTCTTGAACAAATGGTGGCCATGAAGAATGAATTTATAAATGATGGTTATTGTAGCAATGATGTAGATAAGATTTACAATGAAATACTACAAAAATGGAAAAATGTCTATTGTCCAGTCTTTACCTCTGTTCAAAGCCAGGAAATTGAGCAGGTATTAGAATTGGATAGGCCTGATACTGACAACACATTGAGATTTGTCACCACATTTAATGGTAATACCAAGGATGTATGTAATATCATACATAAAAATTGGGTAATATTGATGGCAATGCCAGAATTGCAACATGTATTGGGTCCAACACCTAAGTTTGCCTTTAGGAATGGACAAACTCTAAAACAAATGCTTTGTTATAAGGATTTTGGTAATGGAAGGAAACCAGTAAGCAATAAGATAGGAACGCATAAGTGTTTTAAATGTACATGTTGCGCAGATATATATGTGGGGGGAGATAATTTTCAACATCCTGTAACCCATGAAAATTTTTCCATTAGATGTAATGCTGATTGTACCACCACGGGGCTAGTATATTTAGCTACCTGCATGGAATGCAATGCGTTCTATGTAGGTAAAACTACAAGAAGGTTAAAAGACAGAATAATAGAACATAAATCCGAAATTAAGAGAAAAGTTGAAACTAATGGCCTATACAGACATTTAATGACTTATAGCTCGCATTCTTTTAAATTTAGGTGTATTTATGTTTTGAATATGGGTATGAGGGGGGGAGATGTGGATAATTTATTACAACTGAAAGAATATGAATGGATAATACGGTTGCAGGCTGATAAAATGCCTGGCTTGAATAATAAAGTAAGTTTGAAGCCAATATTAGTTAAAAAACAGAGGGAAAATGTTTAGTATTTTAAGTATATGTGTTTTTAAATTTTAATGAGATATGTTAATAAGCTTCTTTTGTATGGCTGGTTTGTTCATGTGATTGTAACTGTTTCTCCATTTAAATGTGATGAATAGACATTAAGTTGTATGCTGATGAAGGGTGTAGACCTGAAAGCTTTGTATTAAACAGTTTTTACGTTTGGTGATTACAGAGTGTCTTGGATGTTTCTGGTTCCTCTTCTGTGTTATTGCTATATTATACCACACTGATCAGTTTCATTATTGAAACATTGTTTCATTTTGTAGCCTACAGACAAGCTGCATGAAATTACTTGAAAAGGTATGATGTATTACTAGAAAAAAAAACACGGGCCTGGGAAACTTGATCTAATTTGAATATATTTAATAAAATCCTTATAACCCATTTCTATAGGTTACAGGATGCAGCATAAATTGATCTGGTGTATAGTGCAATGTCTAAACCAACTGTACTAAAAGTCCACTCCTGAATCGTACTGTTGTTGTTGAGGAAGCTAATGTTAGATGAGGTCAGCTAATACTAAAAGTAAACATCAATAAGGGAAAATATGACAAAATACTTTGTAGAGTTCTTCTTGCTATTATAGAACAAGATTTTCATTTCAGTTAATACTAGGCCCTCGTTAATTTTCTATTCTTCAGGATGTCATTATGACAGTCCAAAACATGAATGCCAGTAGGTCATAAGCTGGACAATTTTACCTATGAGCCTTGGGGATTATACTCTTGACTATGTGGTACCAAGTGGTCTCTGAGTTTGGTCTACAGAGGTCAAAATAGGAAATGAATACATATATTTCCCGATTATTTAATGTTATTGGTGTACCATAGGTACATGGTGACTAATGAATGAACCCAAAAATACTTGTGATAATAGATAAGGCTAGCTAACCCTACGGAATCAGCCTCTAACATTTGTTTCAAGCATAAACAGTTGATGTGATAGAAGTAAAGTTGCTTACTGTACAAGGAGTGTGCAAGCATAATTTTACATGACATAAACTTTGCTGTGTATGGATGTATTTGAACTTACTGTGGTTATTTAGAGAATATAGCTATAAAACATCTAGAGCAGTGAACATGAACTGAAATTGCTAAATAAGTATGCATATGCAATGAAGTTACAGTTGCTGGTTAATCTGAAATTCTTTTCAGGCAAGTATTGTTTTATTATTATGGGCGGCCACGGTGGTGCAGCGGTTAGCATTGTTGCCTCACAGCAAGAGGTTCTGCAGTTCGCTGTGGCGACCCATAACCGGGAAAAGCCGAAAGAAGAAGATTGTTTTTATTATTATACACCTGCTGGAAAAGGGGTTAACACTATATATGAATGCTAGTAGATAAATATGCAATTAGAATTAATAATCATTGCTTTCATCATCTTCCTTATGTTCACTAAAAGTATACCACGCCACCACATTGCTTTGGCCCATTAACAATACAATGTTGTATCTGCCTTTTAGGGAAGCTCTGTATTGTCTCCTCAGTGAACCCTCACTCACTCACTCACTCACTCACTCACTCACTCACTCACTCACTCACTCACTCACTCAGAAATCACTTTCTCACTCTCTCCCACACTCAAATATTACTTGCTCACTTACGTTAGAATCAAAACTGATTGCTCAAGGCCGCTGTGTGACTCTTATGGAGTTTTTCCTTAAACAAAGTTATGTGACTAGTGTGTTGGTATATCTATCTATTTATAAACAGATGGATGGATAGATAGAGGCAGATAGACAGACAGATAGATAGATAGATAGATAGATAGATAGATAGATAGATAGATAGACAGGAACTGGTGGGATGAGGGAGGCAAACAGGTAAACTCTTCTTTGAACTATGACATTAGTGCATGATATGTGTGATTATTGAAGTTATTTTCAGCAGATCGACTTTATCAACTGTGAGTCTTATACAATGTAATCACATTTAAGGTATTGAAGGTTTAGTTTGATAAATGTCATTTTTACCACTTTTTTGTGTAAAGGCATATTGTTTTGTCGGTGTAAATTCTTTCAAAAATACCAAAAAACATTGTAAAAATATATTCTTGCAATGGGTTCCTGAAGTATTATATGCCTATTAACTGTGACTACTTTGTTGCTTTTTACTGCCATTACACCAGCTTTTTACTGCCATTACACCATTAGTCCATCATGTTTACAGGTGGATATTAAACTAATTATCTTGAAGGGCCAGTTTAAACCTAACCAATAACCAGACCTTGTCTATATAAGGTGAAGACCTTAACTATTATGCCAAACCCACCCAGTATGGACAATTAAAGTATAGTCTGTTATAACTAATCTTTTAGCATTTTGCTGTAATAACTCCTGGCATGCACAAGCTGTCTTTCTGTTTAATTTTACTGGCCTAATGCACTCTAGTACAAAACAGAGTTCTAGATAATGATATTGTGGATTTTCCTGGCCTAATGCACTCTAGTACAAAACAAAGTTCTAGATAATGATATTGTGGATTTTCCTGGTCTAATGCATTCTAGTAAAAAACAGGGTTCTAGATAATAATATTGTGGATTTTCTGGGCCTAATGCACTCTAGTACAAAACAGAGTTCTAGATAATGATATTGTGGATTTTCCTGGCCTAATGCACTCTAGTACAAAACAGAGTTCTAGATAATGATATTGTGGATTTTCCTGGCCTAATGCACTCTAGTACAAAACAGAGTTCTAGATAATGATATTGTGGATTTTCCTGGCCTAATGCACTCTAGTACAAAACAGAGTTCTAGATAATGATATTGTGGAGTGGCAGTTCCTACTGGGTCAATCAGCAGAAAAATACCAATAATGGGAGTTCCCTGCAACATCAATGACAATCACAAGGACCAAAGTAGCAGGTAAGACAGGAGGCTTCTCTTTGGGATTCTAATATGCTTTGTTGAGTACTGCCTAAATGAAGTTATAAATGACCTAACACAATTCATTGCGGCCTCAGATGGTTAAAAAAAAGTCTTCTGTACCCCCATGTAAAGGGAAGTTTATCTATATACCAAACTCTTTGTCATGCAGCTGTGGAAAGACATAAAACAAAAAATGAATAAAAAATTAAAACAAAAAAACACCCCTGAAATAAATACCACATGCTATGATTTCTATGGATAAAATAATGCATTCACTTATTCATTCCTTCCCTCACAAAATAGACTTTTTATACTGGAAAACTCTGTAATGGTAATGTTCTCTGTATCTTGTTCAGGGGCAAAAGAGGACTGCCAGCTCAGAACTTCAGCAATGAGAATGTAGATAAATAAACATATTTCACTGCATGTGCCCCTCCAAAAAAATGACAATATGGCTGCTGATTAATTGCAAAGAATTTTTTCACTTTCAAGCCAAAACACAAATAATTCAACCATATGCAACTGTTACTCATCAGTGAGTTAGAAGTCTGTCTTCAAAGGAAGGAAGTCTAGCAAAAGCCAAATGTTTGGGGTAGCATTTATAAAACATCTATAGAAGAGAATATTAAGTTAGCAGAAATGTGTAGAATTAACTGGCCTGAGTTAAAGCACGTAATTAGAACTACTACAGAGACACTAGACACTGGTCTGATGAAACATTTGTTCCATTTATTGGAACTTCAACAGAAGAGCAATGAAATCCATCATGTTGCTTTTAAATAAAATTGTTTTATCATACGATCAAATCCAAGAATCAAAATTCGCACAATGAATAAAAATCAGTTTAAATTAAGACATAAACATCTGTATGTATTGCCTAAAAAGCAAGATTATGTACATTAAAAGTTTAACACTATTAAGAACTAATTAAACTAATTACAGTTCACATTTTTCTTAATGAATAAGTGTGTGTGTGTTTTATCTATCTATATATATATATATATATATATATACATGTGTGTGTGTGTGTGTGTGTGTGTGTGTGTGTGTGTGTGTGTGTGTGTGTGTGTGTGTCTGTGTGTGTATGTATGGATTTACTGCATTATGTTGACATGCCATATTATAGAAACACATTTTCTTGACTCCATACTATCAAAAGCTGACTTAGCCGAACTCCCAGAAAAGCAAAAATGGCCTCTGGGAATGTAACCACTTGACCACCATTGAAAAGCAACAAAACAAAACACAGAAAGTCCACCAAAGTGGGGGGCTTTGCCCCCCTGATGTGAGGGGTTGTTCCCTCCACCCCCCAACTAAATATACCAACTCCAAGATCACATTAATGTGGGGAAAACGGCAAAGTTCTCCATGGTGGCCAAGTGGTGACATTCCTGGAAGCCGTTTTCACTGTTCCAGGAGTTCAACTAAGTCAGCTTTCGATATTATGGAGTCGACAAAATGGGTTTCAGTGATATGGCACGTGGACATAATAAGGCAGTCCTATATATATATATTTATATATATATATATATATATATATATATATATATATATATATATATATATATATACACACACATATATATATACATATATATATATATATATATATATATATATATATATATATATATATATGTGCTCTTCCTGTTCTCCACCCTTAGCAACCACCAGCTGTCGTTGCTCAAGGGCAGAAGCTCAGAAGCTATGTTTCTGTCCAGTTCTTGAACCTATAAGTGATATAAGGTTCCATTCTTCAAACATCTGTTACCTTGTAATGTTTTTACTTTGTTTTACTACTGTACTGATCTATCTGTCTATACATATATGTGTATATCTATATATATATATATATATATATATATATATATATATATATATATTGCATTTGTTACTGGGATAGTACAGCTGGGCAAACATATATTCCTTTTTAGTGGAGAGTCAGGGAGAAAAGCTCCACAGTAGTTACAAGTTTGACTATTGTACATAAAACATATAAACTGAACTAAGGCAGTTGTAATACACAGAGTGCAGGCTACGTGGATTTGCTAAAAACACTGAAATTATTGACTACATGATGCTGAGAAATCCCTAACCATTTCCATAAAATAACAATCATCAGCAGCAGAACAGCTTAAACATGAAAAGATAGACTACCCTCATTAAAAATACTAGTAAAAATGTAAACTACAGGAAACATGGTGATAGCCTCACAATGCAATCAGTCAAACTAAGGGAGAGCAAAAAATATTCCATTCACATGTGCAATCAGTCAAACTTAGGGACAGCAAAAAATATTCCATTTACATGTGCACAAGGCACAGATTCTTTGCCCTATATATACAGTAGAATACAGCAGCACAATTAGTTAACTGAAGCCATCAACAAAATAACTCCCATTCAGTGTAGTAGCTAAAGTGATTTTAAGTTCCTGAATGTTAATAAATGTATTGAAGAAAAACAATAAATCTTGCTGGAGTGTGTGGCATGATTTGTTGTACTTATGTCATTATGGGTAAAATACAACATGAAGGCCTCTCTGAAGAGATTTATTATTTAATTATTAACTGTTTCCTGGTATGAAGATCTACCCTCACAGAGCAATTTTTAGTTTTAAAATAAGGTTTTTCTGTATAACACAGAACTGCAAGTGATTGAGCATGAAATCTTAATCACCAACATACCAAAACCAAACCAAAACAAA
>NC_056735.1:1571470647-1571483147 GCF_019279795.1 Protopterus annectens | reverse complement strand
TTATTTGGTAACTGTATGCTTATATATGCTATGTTCTTTAAATGAAGATTTATTAACCTTATCATTCTGCTGTTGGAATGATGGTTTAGAGTTTCTACATCCCTTTCTACAGTCACAGAGTTAGTTAATTATTTATCAGTGATAAGTGTGGAAGTGTCTTACAGCATGAGAAGTGCAGAGGACTGTATGTTTAGTCCTTTTAGTCCTTTTAGTGCATTTTAAAATGGTGCCATCTTTATTGGATGGTGTCATCTTTCTATTTTTGGTAAAAACACTGAAGCAAAATGCATTTAAGTTTGTAGTTGTAAACCCACAGAGCATACAGTTGTGTGATGAATGTCTATGTTATCATTCATGTAGTCTGATGTCTGTGTTTCCAGAACACTTTTATTTGAATTTCACTCGTGGTCTATTTATTTGTGGTGCACTAGAAATAGTTCTTCCTCATCCAGGCATGCCTTTTAAACAAAACATATATGTAGAGAATAGACTTTATTTAATGAAGAACTGAATAGAAAAACCTGAGATCAGTTTTATGTTCAGGGTGGCAGTTTAACATGGGACTCTTCATTTTGGCTATTGCCTTTGTAGAAGTGAAATGGGATGAAGGTCAACTACTTTACTGAATTTGTTCAATTTTCTCTGTAAAAGGCAATGGCCATATAAAGTCATCTACCAGGTAAAGTGCACAGAGTTCAATGTCATGTAGCGAGAAGGATACTGACACATATCACACATTGTTGTTGTGTCTTTCGGCTTTTCCCGGTTAGAGGTCGCCACAGCGGAACTCCGGTCCACTAATGATTGGCAGTAGATTTTTACGTGCCGAGTTGCCAGCCCTGATGCACAACCTTCAACGAAGGTACGCCCATTAACACATGTCTTCACACAGAAGACGGTCTAGCTGAGAATCGAACAGGACAACGTCTTACTGTGAGGTGACAATGCTACCGCAGCACCACCACCGCATATCACACATTAATCTTTCAAATATGCTTTCCTTATGATATGCACCTCTCAGGACTCCCATAATGAGTTTTATATAGACTGATACATCGCTCAATCTATATATATGAAGTGCTGTTGTTTTTTGTCAGTGGCAGAGTTAGTTGAATTATGTAATAGGTGAAGTTCATTATATCAACTGTTATATAATTAGTGGGCTTTTCCCTTTTCTTCATGTTTGTGTGACCCTGGATATTTAATTTTTCGAGTATATGAGGCAAATGGGCAGATTTCTCATGTTGAAAGATGTGGGGAGCAATGCTTCCATATAAAAGTGTCTTTTTGTTTTACTGTATTGTAACCACAAATGTAACCTACTGATTTAAATTTGCAATTACTTTTATCTATTAATTCATTATAAACTTTTATATCTGTTTGTGTGTGTGTGTGTGTGTGTGTGTGTGTGTGTGTGTGTGTGTGTGTGTATGTGTATATATATATATATATATATATATATATATATATATATATATATATATATATATATATATATAGTGGATATAAAAAGTGCACACACCCTCTGATTAACCCCAAATACAGTAAAAGCCATGGTTCGCTTACAAAGCTTCAAAGGGATCTCATTGTTGAAAGGTATCAGTCAGGAGAAGGGTACAAAAAAATTTCCACAGCATTGGATATACCATGGAATACAGTGAAGACAGTCAGCAAAAGCTGGAGAAAATATGGGACAACAGTGATATTGCAAAGAACTGGACATCCCTCTAAAATTGATGAAAAGACAAGATGAAAACTGGTCAGGGAAGCTGCCAAGACACGTACAGCAATACTGAAGGAGCTTCAGGAATTTCTGGCAAGTACTGGTTGTGTACTACATGTGACAACAATCTCCCATATTCTCCATATGTCTGGACTATAGGGTAAACTTGGAAGATGGAAACCTTTTCTTACACAGAAAAATATCCAGTCCCGGCTAGAATTTGCAAAACAATACATCAAGTCTCCCAAAAACATGTGGAAAATGTGTTATGGCCTGATGAGGCCAAGGTTGAACTTTTTGGCCACAATTCAAAAAGGTTTGTTTGGTGCAAAAACAACATTTTGCATCACCAAAAGAACTCCATCCCCACAGTGAAGAATGGTAGTTGCAGTATCATGCTTTGGGGTTGCTTTTCTTAAGCCAGAGATGGGGCTTTAGTCAAGGTGGAGGGAATTATGAACAGTTCCAAATACCAGTCACTTTTGGCCCAAAACCTTCAGGCATCTCTAAGAAAGCTGAAGATAAAGAGGAATTTCACCTTTCAACATGAAATGACCCCAAGCATACAGCCAAATCAACAAAAAAATGGCTTCACCAGAAGAAAATTAATGTTTTGGAATGGCCCAGCCAGAGCCCAAACCTAACTCCAATAAAAAATTTGTGGGGTGAGCTGAAGAGGACTGTGTACAAGAGATGCCCTCACAATCTGACAGATTTGGAGCGCTCTTGCAAGGAAGAGTAGGTAAATAGTGCCAAGTCAAGATGTGCCATGCTGATAGACTCCTACCCAAGAAGACTGAATGCTGTAATTAAATCAAAAGGTGCTTCAACAAAGTATTAGTTTAAGGGTGTGCACACTTATGCAACCAGCATATTGTATGTTTTTTATTTTTTATATTTTTTTCCCCTAACAGATTTGTTTGTTTTTCAATTGAATTGTACCGGTTTTAGGTCACATTAAAGGTGGGAAAAGTTTTGAAATGATTTATTGTGGTTTCATTTTTTTATATCACAAAAACCTGGCATTTTAACATGGGCGTGTACACTTTTTGTATCCACTACATATATATATATATATATATATATATATATATATATATATATATATATATATATTTATATATAAAAAACAACTGTCAAGTAATGTATTTGGTCGACAGCCAAATGTGCAGGGTTGTTTGTGCAAACATCCTGTTTATCAAACAGACATTCGAATATTTGCTTTGCTGATAAAGGTAAGTGGATATACTAGGTGTGTGTGTGTGTGTGTGTGTGTGTGTGTGTGTGTGTGTGTGTGTGTGTGTATGTGTGTGTGTGTGTGTGTGTGTGTGTGTGTGTGTGTGTGTGTGTGTGTGTGTGTGTGTGTGTGTGTGTGTGTGTGTATGTGTGTGCGTGTGTGTGCGTGTGTGTGTGCTTCTTTGTGTGGTTGTGTGGGTATGTATGTGTGCTTCTTTGTGTGGGTTAGGGTTAGAGTAAAGGCAAAATTCTTAGATTAAGTGTGTGTGTGTGTGTGTGTGTGTGTGTGTGTGTGTGTGTGTGCACACGTGTATGTCATGAGTGTCCCAATTGTCTTGGTTGGCTGTGCTGTTATGGGAAGGGCTTTTTTAAAGTTAAGATTCATGCTAGGGTTAGCGTGTATTACATATTCTTTATTATATCAGGGAATCCTTTCATGATCTTCCAATTATTCTTGATGAAATTCATAATACGAAGTCCATCCTCTGAAGAGATAATTACCATTACTGTACAAAAATCACTCATGTTGCTACTGCTTTGAAGCTCAGTTTCAACCAGTCTGCAAGTCTTATACCCAATGGTTCCACCATTAGTCACTTCCTTTTTTTATTTTAAATTTAAGTACCAACATTTCAGGATAAACTACATCTCTCTTTCTATCACTATGTGTATATATATATATATATATATATATATATATATATATATATATATATATATATATATATATATATATATATATATATATGTATGTGTGTGTGTGTATGTGTGTGTGTGTGTGTGTGTGTGTCAGCATTTCTTTTTCAATGAATCTATATACTTTCATAAACTGCCCTTTAACTATATTGCTATTAAAGTAATGCGAGTTCATGCTATTGCAATGTAAATAATCATTATTTTGTAATTATTTTTTAAAATCATAGTCAAAAGTGCACTCTGTATTTTGTAAATAAATGTACCCAAAAACTGATGGAATTGTTGTCTAAGCTAAAAGTAAAATTTAAATAACTAGTGACATTATTGAGATAACACATGAACAAAGCCAATTCATTCCTACTACTTTTCCACAAAAATAATTAAATAAGTAAACGAAAACCATCAATGATATGTCTATAAAAATAAATAAAAAAGTATATATGTCTTCCAAGAACAGCAGAGAAGAAAAGTACCACTTCATAAAAATTCTATTAACTAGCATGTTTTCATGAGGATCTGTGTGTTTTTGATTGCACCCATTTTGCAGTGAATACCCTACCTTCTTCAAAGGTGTCTGGTATACCAACCAGAAGGGTCTCATCTCCATGAACTATCAGGTGGTGAACAGTGCAAAGGCTATTTCATACAATGTGTCTGCATCATTTTGACAGATCTGCAGATTCTAACATCTGACATGTATTGCCCTACACCAGTGTTTCATATGGGATGACTTTCTTTAAGGTCATATAGGGATAGGTGCATATATTGCCATCCATAAAGTCCCTCATATGGTGAGGTCATGAATGTAGGCAGCAGGTTACTCATTATGGTGTCCAACCTTGTGTGTTCCGGGCAGTGATGGCAGAAGACCCCACTTCTGCAGCCTCCAAACCATGGTGGAGATTGTGTATCACACACTTCCACAGACGTGGATTACTATCTAACGTGTTCAAACTATTAAATGCCCACTTTCATTGCATAGATACTTGTGGTAGTACACTGCAGTATGCACCAGTCACTTGCAGGAAGATATCTGTGGTCTATGCTATGTAACAAAATATTGTCTTAGAACACAAGTTACAATACGAAAACATTATAGCACTGCCATATATACTTGTGGATATAACAGGGAAGGAGTCACACGATAAATCCATTCAGGACCAAGCTGCAGTGGCAATTTTCTGCAAAGAAAAAGAGGCACAATACATAGTCCTGGCAAAGAGGCAGCATCTGTTCTACAGCTATGGGCAATGACAAACGCAACACAGAATAAAATTTATTTACAACACACCCAAGACATGCAGTTTAGTGTACTGACTGGCCATAGCATACATCTGTCATTACCATACCCACACATGACAAATGGGTGGACAGGGCAAAGTCATCATCATTTGCATGGGTGGTTGAGAACCTGTGAGATAGAACATGGTGGAAATGCCATGCGCACAGCTAAGTGGTTGGCAGAGTCAGTGATCACATCCTCCAGTGATGGGAAGCAGCTTCCCTGAATTAAATGTTGGTTACATGAGTGAGTGGCCCTGCACTGTTAGAACTGGAGACATCTTATCCAGAGGATATAATTTGATGTCAGAAGCATATATGGAAACTCTGCTCTGGCCCTCATGTGGTATGGCAGTAGAATGTTGAAATTAATTACCCCCTGAATGACCATGCATGTTACATATGGTAGACCTACAGAAGAAAATAATGACATTGAATTCTGGGACTCTGAGTGGATTTCCTGAGAAAGCATGCCTGTGTTGGAGCCAGAAGAGAGTTGGCCACAGTCATGAGAGTGTCCATTTCCTGAGGCAGAAGCAGCCACTGGTGCTGTGGACAGTGAAGCTGTCTCCAGAACAGTGTGTGTGTCATCAGTAAGCCCGGCATGTGACCATACAGCACACACATCCATTCTTTAGAACAGCCATGATGGCCCAGGGTCTGCATTCTCATAGCTGTACCAATGGCTGCCAATTAGGGCACCATTCAGTACCATAGATATGAGCGAAGGTGGTAGCTGCACACAAAAACAGATACCAGAAAAAGCGAATAGCAAAAATGCATTATTATGTGTATGCTTTGTTTTAGCACCGGTGTTTTCTATACATCTCCAAAAAATACTGCACATTTGATGGTTATTGTGTACATATTGGATTTTCTTGTAGAAAGGTGGTTGGTGCCACTGGAGCAAGCTGTTAAACATTGCTATTGTCACCTGCTAATCAGATGCCAGTAGAGTAACAACATTCATTTAAAAAGTCACAGCTGATCTGCATGTGTGCGTGTGTGTGTGTGTGTGTATCTGTGTGTGTGTGTGTGTGTGTGTGTGTGTGTGTGTGTGTGTGTGTGTGTGTGTGTGTGTGTGTGTGTGTGTGTGTGTGTTTTCAATTGTAGCAACAAGCTAGTGTAAGCTCTTTACTGAAAGGCTTTTTCTTCTTGCTCAGTAGATTTGGGTTGGACAGCACTACTCTGGGGATTTCCTAGGACACCAATTGACCTAGCAATGTCTCTGGCACTGCTGAACTCAGCAGGGGTATCTGCACTAGATTGCTATAAGCCATATCACTAAGCATATCTCAGAGGATTGCCTGCAGACACAGCAACGGTTGCAATTCTTCATTTAGGCTATACAATACATTCAATATGGTATAAGTAGTTGCCATCTTTGCCAGAATCACTGACCTGCGCATTCAATGAGTGATGCCAAATGTGACACCCAGATCTGGGAATGTCCAGGAGGTGGAAAATTGATGGACATGGCCATCTGCATGCCTCTTCCAATGCCAGGTGTGCATTCCTCAGAAGCTGTGCAGCCTGCAACAGCCATAATCTCATCATTGATCATAACACCTATGTAGCTTGGGTGTGGCTAACATGGATGTGATGTCCAGCACTAAACACAGACAAGGTCAGATGTTCATCTCACTCCTCGACCATTGTCTAAGCTGTGGGTGATATGGGTGTGTTCTCTACTGTCAGCATTACTGATAGTGCCACTGTGTCATTGGTCTGTGCCATGTGCATGCTGCCATCATTGTCAACCACTTGTGCTGCACTGACTTCAGGAATGTTCCCACTTGCTGTGCTGTATCCACTACCAGTACAGCCTGTGAATGCAAACAGAAAGCATATCTGTGACAATGCTGGACAGTAGTTGTAGCTTCATTAATCTTGTGATACACAAATTGCTAAGTTCCGATTACCTGCATAACCTATAGGCACATATATACCTTTTGCTGCAGGTTGTTGCTGTTTCATTGCTGATGTCCCAGGATAGCAGATATGAATATATGTTTCTCTTGACATCTTGGCCACATAAGCCTTCAAGGAATTTACTTCTTGAAGGCTTGTGTGGCTAAGATGTCAGAGAAATAAAACTGTTTTTTGGCCATTGGTTGGTTGTTCTGCATCCTTTTCTTTTTTGTGATTTTGCATGAATATATGTTTATCTGAGTCAACCAGTCACCATTGTAAGTTGTTGATCTGCAATAAAGGTCTGCTACTAGTATCCTGTTGCATCTCCTATAGATTTTTGGCCAGTTGTCACTGGCCCAGCTGCCACATCCAGGGTACTACCATGTATTCGGGTTCTCCCACCTTCTCTAGTAAGAGATAATAGAAATTCCTTTACCTCATTGAGAAAGTTCTGCATTGATGATCCACCCCAGTAGTCAACCTATTTCTGCAAATGTCCTATGCCTTGGTTTTTGGCATGCTGTAACATATCAGTGATTGAGTTATGCACCACTACTGTTGCCCTGTGATCACCCACTGCATTTCTATAGCAAGATGTATATACCTGCAAGTTTCACATGTCAGTTAGTCTGTGTGTATAAGTGAGTACCCATGTCAGTAATCAATTGCCTCTGTACTTTCCTGAGCATCCACTCTGTGGCCATTGGCATGTATACTACTATAGTTACCATTGTAACATTGGTCCCCCTATTCCACATAGCATGTCCTGCACTCTGCGGACATATGGTACACTATTGTTAATATTACACAGCAGGCTAGTAATCTGGCCTTGCCTTGTTCTGTTTTCCTCCTCAGGTTGAATCTTACCAAGCAAGATTGCAAACTGCCCTACCCATTGATGTTATCTGTCAGGTTAGGCCCCACTATTAGGACTGCAACCTCTCCTGTCCTGTTCCCTGTTCCTTGCCAGACTGAGCCCTCAATCTGGACTGCAACTTGCCCTGTCCTTCCCCTTTGCTGATATCTGTCAGGATGTGCCACTCACCAGCAGGAATGCAACATACCATGTCCTGCCCTGTTCCTTATGCCCTATCAGGTTACTTCCCAATCTGATTATCAGCTCCCACCATAGAGTATGATGACTCCTTCAGTATGTATCTCACTGGACACATGCGGCAATTGCAACCTCCACAAAGGTTCCTTAAAAAAAGAATACAGGGAGTAAACACAATGTACAGCGTTGTTTGTCACAAATCCCTGTTTCTTTACTTGGTATCATACAGACTTCTGAGAGCTAATCTTTGCCTGGCATACAGACTCTGTTTTGATGAACCTTTTACACATCTGAAAAACAATCAGTACTACTCGACTAAAAGACTTAATTTTGTTGCAACATAAATAGGACATGTTGAGGAGACAGACATGTTTTTAATTCCCATTCTCTGGAGCAGACTACCCATCCATGAGAAACAGAGTTCATCCCTATCCCTATTTAGATGCAACCTGGACCAATGGAAGGGTAATCAGAAATCCATCCTTGGTCTGCTATTTATGTTTCTGATGGACAGAAGCAATCAGTAAATCATCCCTTATATAAATCAAATTTGTAAGTGACATTTGGGTTGCATTGCTAGGCTTATAAGGGCCCTAATGATTGTTAGCCTAGGATACACCAATGAAGAAGAGGGACTGGCCAACTACATGTCCCGTAGCAAATTGCCTTTAGGGAAGAAGGGAAAAGATGTTTCTGTTAACCCTGTGCTGCATACTTCTGAGATGAAGGCTTTATTGTTCCTCCCTGTTTCCTGAGGATAACAACTGATATGCCCCCTAAGTGACTCTAGTGTGTGAATCTGGGCCAAAAAAACTTGGCAGTCTTTCTTTTTCCATGTCAAAGATGCAAACTGAAGAAATAGTCTCCTGCAAGGCTCCCAGGCTAACCAAATTGCTTCTAGGGAACAAGGGACTACATACACCCAAATATCATTAGACCAGCAGAACATATGCACTGAGCATTTTAGTTAGCATGCAGTAAAGAATGTTTAACCATGATTCAGTGGTAGTTAGTCTCTAATGCTTTGTGCTGCAAGGCAAATAGTATGAATTATTTTGCCTGTTGTGATATTTATATTCAATAGTTTGGCAAGCAGAATTGTATTGTTTTATTGTTGAATTATAGGCCCCCTTACTGTTGTTAGTAATATACTAGTACCAGAGTGTAAGTAAGTGGTGTATCCATTTATCTGCCTAAATACAGCACTCAATGTGTATTTTATCTGGTTATAACAAATAGTGGGACAATCTGATTCCTGAATACTTGGAATACTATGCCTGATTTTCATTCTGTGTAACTAAACATAATGCCCACATGTGGAGAACCATTTAGTAGAGAAGAGGCAAGAGCAATTTGTGGTTTCTCACCCTTCTCTACTTCTATAATTTTTAAATACTTTTATTTCTTGTTAATAGTCTTACCTCCATCTGCACCCTGCCCATATAAGATAGCTGTTTAGGAATTGGTAGCTACTTCTGTTATATCCTCTGGTTAGTATTTACGCTTAGTGTGGTAATTTTTGCATTGCAAAAGAATATGATGCTCTATTGTTATCTAATCAATATAGCACAATTAAGCCTCCAGGTAAGGGTTTGAATCATAGCAGAAAAGGGTCTAAGATTAATATGATGAGTTGGAGTGTGAAATGGATGACTACAAAATGTAGGGCTAAAGCTATTTGTAACAATTTATTTCAAAACCATGTATCACTTTTTTTCCCTGCAGGAAATTAAAGCAGTGAAGTTTTGTCTAATGGGATTCTTTCCCCTAAGATTGAATTTCATAGGGATACTAGACAAGGATGCTCCCTTTCCCCTCCCCTTTTTGTGTTGCTGACATTTACCTTAGTATGATGCCTTATGACTCACTTTCAACACATGGGAATACACATAAGATGTATCCCTGTTCCTCTCACCACTTGGTTCACAGACAACTGTGCAATTTGGCTTCAACCCCCAGCAACCCCTGTAAAATGGACATTGCACTGTCACTGCATGACAGAAGTTTACACAGGTCTAAAAGTGGATGCCAGTAAAACTGTTATCTTTCCCCTGAGTCAATGTGCAATATCATATCTCAATCAATCTTCCAGGCTTCCTCTTTAGGTATTGCCACAGCATACTTATTTGAGGATTCACATGACACTCTGTATGGATAAACTAGTAGATATCAACATGGAACCCACTTTTAGCTGTATCAAGGAACAACTTCCCCAGCTGTCAAGGGCCAATTGATTTTTCCCTAGCAAAATCCAAGTGATAAAAATGTTTATTGCACTTAAAATTCTATTTATTCTCTGTCATATACCAAATGCTCTGGTATCCAGGTGTAGTCTTCTCTGCAAAAGATTGATAGGTAGCTACTTATGGCACAAGCCATGACCCACCCCCAGAAAAGCTGGATAAAAGTTATGATATTCAAATATTTGGTAGGGTTTGGTACACCAGATCTGTTTGTTTATTTATGGTGTATCTATGGTGGGCTACTATAATGAAAGTACATGCTTTCAACCTACACATTTGTGGGTACCTTTTCAATTGGCAAGCAGGGCTAGATCAGAAACCCCCTACTTCAAAGTGTGGGACCTAGGAGGCTTAGAAAGATGGTTTCTAGGTGGGACATGATCTAAATATACCCTGCAGACAGAGAATGCTGTAGACTCCCTATTATTGAGTAATGACTGTTATAAAACTGATTAGAAAACTATACAGTGGATAGACTATATTAAGGGTGGCATGTTATCTGTTGGAGACTAATGGGATGCCGTAGATAATGTCTTTTACTCAATTATAGAGCTGAGGGATAAATATAAGCCCTTCACAATGTATTGGTGGCAATTTCTGCAAATTAAATCTGTTATTCTAGCCAGGGGGGCCCTATTAATGATGCTTGCTAGTTTCATCAAGTCCCTCATCCCTGGTTAGGATTTGTGATAGCAATAAACAGGTGAGTAGACTAAGCAAATGGCATTTGTGGGCCCTTCAAATACCTGCTCTAATGATCATGCAACTTAGAGATACATGGCCCACAATCTGTCAAACTCCAATACAATCCAGACTGAATACAATGCTTGAAGCTCCTTAATGACAGCCATCTTCCTATGTTCTCTTCAAGTATATATCAGGATATAATTTAAGGCTGGCATTTTAACTCTCTGAAGATCAACCAGCAGTCTGGACCAAGGGAAACTTGCTGTTGGCACTGTGGTTCTGTCAATGCCTATTATGCGCATCCGATATGGTTTGCCTTAGGGTTCATCCATTTTGGCTTGTAAAACCTAATGCAGTAAGGCAGATCATGTCTGTTCCCTACCTGCAGATGGTGATATCCTTTTCTGCTTATTTAGCATCAGTTCTGACTTAGGCTGTTTTTCTCCAACATTTTGTTTTGGATGTGCAGTGTGATTATTATCTTGCTATCCACATTTTATCAACACTGGAAATCAGATCTAGTGTATTGGCAGCAAACTTTGGAAATAGTGTTTTAACGTAAAAGCTTGGAAAAATGTTCATTTAGATGTGGAACTGCAGAACCAGTCATGGTCAACTTTATTATTTTTGCTGGATGAAAGATAGTAGCACTTAGTGAATGTTCTTGTTAGCTAGATTATTTTCTTGTTCCATGTTTAGTGACAAGTGTGTACTGTGTTTCTTTTGCTGTTTAAAAACAGTTGTACAATGTTTTGTTTGTTATTTAAAGTTAATAAGGGATTCTTTGTTTAGAAAAAAAAAAGAATCTGTCATTCAGTGCAATGTTACATAATATTAAAATCAAGAGGCAGGTACAGCAGGATAACCATTTACAGGAAAATAAATCCCTTACACACAAGGCAGTTGAGGCTGGGTTAGATGAGGAGTCAGTGCCAGAGACAATAATAAGGGATGACCATTTCAGATGGAAATTGGTACTGTATGCAGTGGCACTAACAAAGTGGCAGCAACTTGCACACAGCCTCAAATCATAATAGACAACAATAAAGCAGATACACTACAGTAAATGTGATGCATGCAAACCCAACACTAGGCTGTGCTTACCCTAGCCTAGGCTGGCAACACTTTGCATCAGACATTGGCAACCCAATTGACAGTGTACAAAGGGCAGGGCACAGTTATCCCATTTGTACTGGTGGGGAAAGAGGCACATGAGTGCATTTGTTTCACAGGGAAATGTGTTGGTCCTGAGGCTTATTAAAGTAAATTGTGTCTATTGACTGTCAAAGTTGGGTGGGAGGACCTTAACATAAAGGTCTATGAGAAGGGCCAGTATCAGTGGAAGTTTGTCTGCGTGATGTTCTATGGTTGTGGTAGTGTGAGTGTGTGTCTGCTTGGAGACAGCCTCAGCAGTAGTTGTAGCACTGTGGGTCTATGCACTAACAGGCATGCATGGCAGACATTTCAGCATCCCGTACATGCACTCAACCATGATACCTAGCTGTACCAGGAGCACTGCTTGTACCATCACCCAAGCTAGATGCCAATGTGCTGTGTGACCACTATTGAGACTGTCATTGCCATATGGGGTGTCTTCTCCTTTGTGTTGACACCTTCACAACACAGTAGTGGAAATGCTAAAGCTTTGGGAGCAGGAGTTAGGTCA
>NC_056735.1:1571298147-1571465647 GCF_019279795.1 Protopterus annectens | reverse complement strand
GGAGAGTAGGACTGAATAAGTGATTTGAGAACTGGTCATTTCTCAGACTTGTAGATGAGTTTTTGGGCTATCAGATGTTGGGACATTATTAGAGAATTAAGGATTTCTAGCCAGTTCAGGTGGTGAAGTGACAAGCAGAGGTGAGTTCTATATTGATGGCTGGCTACAAATTTAGCCACTGTATTGTAGTATTGTTCAAATTTCTGTTGGATGAGTGTTTGTAAATTAGTAAGGATTCACACAGCATACAAAAATAAGGATAGCGGGAAGGTAGTGGCTATGTGTTTCCTTGTGTTATCAGTAAGGTAGGGTTTGTTCCAACAAATGAAACCCAGTTTTTGATGTGGTTTACTGCCAGACTGTGATGTGTGTAAGTTGACTTTTGTATAGTCATCTATTGTAACTCCAAGTTATTTAGGGTTGGGCACATGTTCAGTTCTAGCATTGCCAGCTGGGGGTATTTTAAAAGTAGATTTTTGGTTAGTTAGTTATTTTGAGTGAAATAATATTAGTTTGGTTTTCTTGGTATTTACATAGCCAGTTTTCAATAGAAGAGAAGGAGTATTATGCACTTTCTGAAGTGTTTTGATATTGTCTGATGTGGAGATGAGAGTGGAATCATTCATGTAGGATAATGCTGGCATGTTTAGCAGTCACATGTAGGCTGTTAGGAAAAAGGGAGAATAACAATGCCCTTATAACTGATCCTTAAGAAACACCTACATAAACCAGAAATCAAGGCAGAAGTCACCAAAAATAAAAACAACAACAACTAGAAACAAAGAATCAAGGTGACAAGGCTAAATGTGTGCAAAAAGCCATGAACTGCACTGAGTCAAAGCAATAAATGAAGTTTATTCAAACTGATTTAACACTTTCATCCTATTCCATTTAGGACTTCATCAGAATAAAAATATGTGAAAAAGTCGACCTTTTTATATACTTAATTTTTTATTATTAGATGTTCCTGATTGGTCAATTGTTGTGTTCTGGGTATATAAAAGGGTCGATATGTTCACATATTTTTATTCTGATAAAAAGCAAACGGAACAGAAAGCTGGTACTGGTATGTAAAAAAAATTAAATTGTAACAACCAAAAGACCAGGTAACTAGACTCAGACTCAGATAGCTACTTTATTGTGTTACGATTGAGCACTTTCGTCTCTAGTAGACATCATCAGAACTATAAGAGGTTAAAAACAAAATTTATAAAAACCATTGTTAGCAACACCCCCCCCCCATTCAAGTAGCCTATCAAAAAACAATGTTGCAACAAACTTGCCGAAATGTTTAAAGAACAAGCAACATAATATCAACTTGTAACAAGAACATATTAACATCATAGTAAGCACTAAGAAAAGTATTATAACTTGAAAGCTCTAAGCTTAAGTTCACTAGAAACAGAGATAGCTTCATTTAAATCAGGGAAATTTGAAGCATCAAGATGAAGCTGCCAGATCATTTCCCAATGCAGTAACCATTTTGTCAGTCATCAGCATATGTAGTGAGGTATACTTTTTCCAACATAGAAAATTTAAACTTAGAAAAGTTTTTAATAGAGGCATGCCTGGCCAGAGCACTTTTATTATCCGTTTTAGATATACTGTAAATGTGCTGGCATATCCTCTTGTTTAAAGCATTGTTGGACTTTCCAATACAGAAAGCCGAACATGTACAGCATCTAACCATGTACAACACCTTTTCAGATAGGCAATTCAATCTTCCTTTAGTTATCCATTTTTGAACCATAACCCCTCACTCAGCCTGCAAGCCAGTATCAATGAATAAATGCTGATGACAATGGCCACATTTAAAAGTTTTGAAAGAGCCACTGTGTGAATTTATCACAGGTATTTTCAAAATTTTTTTAATGTTAGATCTGTTTTTAAAAGTAAAGGGAGGAGTGTTTTCAAAGCAAGATTTCAGATTGTCATTGCATTGTAAAATAGTCCAATTTCTGCATACAATATAATTAAGTGTTCAAAGAGTAATGCAACATCATATTATCAAAGTAACCTGGATGCTTAGTGGGATGACAAAAATGTTGTCAAAGTTACCGGTCACATTGTCAGACTTGGAATGCTGTAAACCCATAAAGATTATCGGATCGTATTTGTCACCCCTTTCTTGTAACACTTGTGTATAGAAATTATTCACCATTGTTGATGGGTACCCATGTTCCAGGAACATAATTTTCAACTTTTCAAATTGATCAATGCAAACATTGTCACTGGAAGTTAATCTGGACACACATATGAACTGGCTTTTTACCATATCTCTTTTGATGTGGAGGATGGTTAATTCTGAAGTGTAGAAAGGCATTGCCAAAGGACGGTTTTCTACAAATGGTGATTTCAAATTTCCCGCCAAACCCTTCCTGATTTTTACATCCAAGAATTGTTTTGTACAACCTGATATTGTGTGAAATGTCAAAAATGTGGAAGTCTATTCCACTTGTGCAACAAAATCATAAAGTTGCTCATTGTTGCCTGCCCAAGCTACAAATATGTCATCCAAATATCAGAAGTAACATACACCATAAGCAAATAAATCAAGCTTGAAAACCACTTCAGTTTCTACCTATGTACTACACTATTTGCAAAGGTAAGGGCACAAGCAGCCTCCATAGCAACTCATTGTAGTTATTTAAAATACTCACCATCAAAGAAGATGAAGTTGTAGCTCAAAACCAGTTCCATAAAACAGGAAATGAGCACCCCGTCATTGTCTGACAATGATCCAAATTTAGAAAACACTTTGTCAAACCAATGTAATCCTTGTTCATGTGGAATGACCATATACAAGTTCTTGATGTTCAAGGTGAACAATAAATGATTCCCACCACATACAGTATTCTTGAGTTTATCTAAAAAATCTCAAGAATCACAAAGAATGTGGGGGAAATGTTTGAACAATTACTTGAGTTTACAGTCAATGGACTTAACCAGGGGCTCAGTTACTGAACCACCAGCAGCCAAAATTGGTCATAACAGTGGATCACTGACATTCGAATGGATCTTGGAAATGCCGGAAATCTGGGGGATTACAGGGAAGTGTACATTCAGGAAGTAAAACAGTCCAAGAGAAATGTTGTCTAGTAGTAAAAGCTCATCAAGAAAAATATTGATGACTCTATAGGATGTGTTTATTTTGATCACTGATACTACTTGATATACTGTTTCATCACTGAATAAAGAAGTCATCCTGCCAGTGTAATCCATTAAATCCATAATCATCAAACCCCTGCGTGTATCAGTCTTCATGCACCTACTCTCATTATAAGTCACGTTATCCACAATAACCCTTTCTTTCTTGGATGACATATAAAATTTATGTCTTCTCTTGCTGTTCAGTAAATCCCTAATTTTACATTCACAGGAATATTGAAATACATTAATAATGGGGTGTAAGAGGGGGGTTGCAACATTTTTATGTTTGAAATTACTGGCAGCGACCTCACTCAAGCTATCAGAAAGCTCCACATTAAGATTGCCTCACTATACAGAGTCAAGCCATACCTAACCAAGGCCACTAGACATTTCATAGTCAGGACTCATCTACTCTCTGTCCTTCTCTGTGCCTCACCAATATTCACTAATCTTGGAAAATCTGTTTAAATAAATTGGAATCGTGCTATAACAAATCACAAGATTTCCTACTAACTTCCTTACAGATCACATCGTTGCACAGCACTTCATAAACTAAATTGGATTGAACTACCCAATCTCCTATCCCTCAACCAACTAACTTTCGTTCATTCTGTCCTCCACCATCCAGACAAATGTCTAGCACTCAAGAGCGTAGTGCAGCCTTACTGAAACAGCAGCCCACTAAGATCCTCTAACAAACTACTACAAAAAGTAACTAAATATAACAATTGTTACATTAACTCTCTATTCTCCCACTAAATAACTAAGTCCTGAAATTCCATGCTTCAGACAATACTAAATTCTAGAACACATCCCAATTTAAACTACTGCTTAAGGAACACCTAACCAAAAAATGGTTTTACTCCTGCAGTAACCCAGGCTGATCATTCTGTCTTTCCTTGTTCTTGCAACCAAAATATCTCTTCCCCTATTAAATTCTAACATCCAAGCTATCACTTCTCTCATGGAATTCCAGTTTCTCTCTATCTCAAGCTGCTCCTATCTTTTTCTACCCATCTCAAGCTTCCTACAGTTTCATCATATTCCCTCCTTGTACTTTGCCTCAATATTGCCTTAGCTATCACTGTTTAGTACAAGTAACACTAACATAGCAACAATTAGCCATATTCTTGTTCATATACCATACATGTATCTCATAAATATTTACCACCAAAACCATAATGTTGATCTACTGATCAGTCATTTCTCTATGATGGCACAAGCCATTTCATACTAGTTTATTTGTTAACTTTCTTTTTTTTCCCACTTTATATTACTCTCTCAGTTTTTATAGTTTATGTGTAAGCTATTTACTACCTACAGTTACCAAAGTTATACATTATTGATTGTTATCAATTTCCTGTATTGTTTTTAATGTGTTTTTGTAATGGAGATTTTCTCCCTGGGCCTCTGATGAAAAAAGGTCCACTAGCCCAGTCAGACATCCCCGGTAAACAAATGTAAAATAAAAAAAAAAATATATATATATATATATATATATATATATATATATATATATATATATATATATATATACACAGACACACTTATTCCATGTTTGTCCAACTGAGGGGAAAAGGCAAACTCTTGAAGTAAAATAAATTATTTCCACATAAACACTGCAGATAGTCATGCAGTGTTTTGTCATGTTACCAAATGCTGCTGGAGAAAGATTATAGGTTCAGTTATGTATCCTGCAAGAGCTTTTCAAATTAGGGAGCAAATTGCCTTTAAGATATTAATAGTTTATAAAGAAAAGTGGAGGTACACATTTATAAAGTTGCATCTGTGATTTGCTATCTGCATTGGTATGTGCTGCCTTTTTTTAATATTAGACAAATATGAGAAATGTAGTAATGTTTTAATGTGAATGCTACATTTCTGGTTACATGAAAGAGTTGGGAGATTTTTCTATCACACAGGAGAGTAGCTGTACAGTTAATATGATGGTAGTCATTTGAGGTGCAGTATATTTGACATATTTCGTATGTTTTGTGCAGTATTCGCTTTGTGGAGTAGTAATTTGTCATTGTAGTTTTTACTTATTTAAAATAAGGTGTGTAAAGGAATGCTGGGAAGTTGTTTACGAACTGTGTATAAGTATTCAATGAAGCATTATTATTAGTTTGGAGAGAGGGTTAGAAGAAGGATATGTGATGTTGTTTTACTAGCCTATTAGAGTTATACAGGGAGGGTAGATATCTGTGTAAAAAACAAATGATACACGGAGAAATGGAAAAAAAGTGAAACAATGCCAGCAGTGAATTTTTTTTTTTTACATTCGCAAGGAAATGGAGATCGCAAAACCCATGAATGAAAATTCCCTACATCTTTTATTTTTCTCTAATAGGTTACAATAACATATCACCAGCATCATAATATATGGCCAGACTCATGTTTCATTCCATTTTTATCTGTATTTATAGAGATCTGAAGTTTTTTTTTTTACTGATTTTCTTTCCCCTTATCTTTGAAATTACAAAATAATAGCTACAGTACTCACAGTCTCTCTAAATGAGAATGGATGTGAATATTTGCTAACATGGATAACAACTATTTCCATAAAAATTAAAGTGTCTTGTGTTCATCAAATGATCTCTCTCAGATGTGGTAGCTACTAACATAACATAAACCATAGTTTCACAAAAAATGTCATATGAATTCTGATTTTGTATCAAAACAGGGTTAAAAAAGGTTGCTTTCCATATCATGGGTACAGTCAGTAGTCATCACAAGCTGTATACTCAGCAGTTTCTTAAAATCTTTTTCTTCAGCACTTGCCACAGAGAATTACTTTGGAATGAGGTTGTGCACTAGGTCACTTTACCAGAATAACTCTGTCCCATTTCAGTTTGAAACTGTATAGCAAATAAGAAGTTATTGAACTGATGAAAGCTTGATGTGAAACGTTTGTGAAGGTGGTAAACCCATTTTATCTTGTAATATCTTGTAATATTATATGTTAGCTTATTATGCTCCTGGTAACTCTGCATAATTAATACAGTTAGAGATATGAAAACTACTAACTAGCATGAGTGACGTATGGGGGCCCTTTCAAATGCAAGGTGTGAACTAAATATGCAGCATGTAAGAAGAATACAAAGGATCAATGGAACTCTTCTAAGGGTGTTTTACGGATCTCTGAGAAGATGCTTATTTCATTGAGACTGGACATACTCCTGAAAATTATTTGCAGTAGGCAAAGATTCACTAAAGAACTGCTGAGGCATCTGTTTTATAAAGCTGTGCAATTTATTATAATGGGGTTGTTGCACTTTAATGGGTTATTGTGTGTATTACCATAACAAAAATGACTGTTTTTACAGCACTATTTCTTTATATACCCAAATAGTTAGCAATACTAATCTATAAAACAACTCCTTATCTCTCTTAGTGTAAAATTGTCTAAAGTAGTGTCCTACAAAAAAGTTATTGTTCCTTCCCCAAGAAAAATGTGAATGGTTAACCCTTTATACTGCTTCTCAACTGCATGGCTTCCTTACTGTACATTTCCATGTCACTCACCTGGCACACACATACATAATTCCCATACAACAGACAGACAATTATCTAAGACACACTTAATCACAGATGACAAAGTGCACAGTATCCCATACATCCAGCTCTACTGCTCAAAAACATTCTTTTGCAAGATGACAGCATTCTTTCTAATGTCCATATGGAAAACCATTACTCCCCACACCACGTTACATATATATTAACACCATGGAAAGCCAGAACTACCCAAACATTAACTAGTGGTGTTGTATACATGGTGATAGCACACTTCATGGAAAACAACTGGGAAAAAAAACTTATGAGAGAAATTAACAAGAATAACACCAAAGAAATTTCATAATGAACTTAGAACTTGGACAACATTTCCTTGGGTGACTTAGTAAGGAAGCCTATATGTATATGCATGCATGAGTGCACACACAAACATTCTCATGTAGACATGCACACAGAGGCATAAATACACACACGCATGTGTGCACACACACACACACACACACACACACACACACACACACACACACACACACACACACACACACACACACACACACTCACTCATATGCATGTGCCTTATTTTTCTCATTTTAGTAGTCCTCTTACTTCCATACAAACTATATGCCCAATTCTTGTAACTCCTTCACCAGTGACAAGTTTTCTTGCTATCAATGTTCATTTGCATTTACATTTACTGTTCATTTATTTATTTATTTATTTGAATTACCCTGGCCTTCCTAGCCAAAAGCTTCCAAATATTTTCACATCTTCTGTACCCTGTATTACACCTAGAGCCCTTTTAATATTTTCATCACTTATTTTATCTTACTTTCTGCTCAAATATGTGTGGCCTCAGTATACTAACTAATTTGGCTCATTCCATTCTTATCTAATGAACTACTTTTTATTAGCAGTCTTACATTATCCATATTCTGCGGCCAGATTATCTTGCACACACATCTGATGCATCTCTCAGGCTCCAGTAAATGTTCTGTGCTTTGTTGTAACTCACTCTTCTCTGTTTTCCTAAAATCTAATTTATATTTATTAATATATGATTTGTTTTTGCTCTGCATGAATTCTTTGCATGTCTGAAGATAAGTCGGCAGCATACCTTTCAAATTCTTTGCTTGAAAGTTCTAGACAAAGCCAAAAGTAATGAAGAACAAGGAGTCCATATCAGGGACTCATTTTAAATTTTGCTCTTACAAACTGAAAAAGTTGCTGCTAAAATAGCAGAATTTAATTATCATGCAGTTTCTAAAGGATATGAAGTCTGAAACTTGAAACGTTTGACATTAGTTAGTGATGTCAGACCTCAGAGATTTATCAATAAATAAATAAGGAAATAAAAGTAAACAGAATAAAATAATATTAAAGATAAAGTTTCATCAGACTAGACAATATACTTGATGTCTTAAAATATATAATTAAGGAAAATCACAATAAAATAGGCCTATCTCCATTCTCTTCCCCATCACATAAATATTTGAGAAGTGTAAATACAGACAACTGTTTGACTATATTAACAAATATGGCCTGCTAGTGGACTCACAACATGAATTCAGAGCAGACCACAACACTCACACTGCCTTTTTGATAGTCACCAGCAAAATGTATTCAGCCAGGAAAAGAACAACTAACTGATGCCCTCTTGATGAATGCTGAAATGCCATTAACAGAGTAGATCATTGTTTTCTCCTTCATAGTCTTAATATTCTATGTAATAGATCAAATTCACTGTCATCATTTAAAAGCTATGTCCTGCGAAGAGTGGCAATCACATCTCTTAGCAAGGATCTTTTACAGACAGAGTACCTCAGTGATCTGCATTACACTTAATGGTGTTTTTTTAAATTAGCAATGATATAACCACCACTTGTATACTTCTTCAACATATATGCCAATGACATATTATTGCATACATCAAACCTATCAACTACCAATATAGAGAAACAGCTATAGGTAAACTTAACTTGTTTTTTTCAATTGCTTTTATACAGCAAGCTTACATTTAATGCCACAAGAACATTTCTGCTGTTCAGAATAGATCAAAAGCTAGGTAATAGTAATCAATTTAGTGCATCACAGGCTCATACAATTAGAAGGTTGTACAGCTGTAAAATTATAATTACTTAAATCTATTATTGGACATAGTCCTATTTTTTAAAACTAATGCAGACCACATAATAGGCAAAGTTGCCACAACAAAAAGACAAGTTATTTAGCTGTAAGTCAACTGACCCCATATTTATGAAGGGCTCTAGCTATAAATGTTCCAACTCCCACACTGCTCAATGCTGTACCCATTTCTTTATTCAACTCAAGTCAGAACACTAAAGTTGTTAAAAGTACAATTACACAAAACTTGCAGATTCATCACGCCAGCACCCATGTTTGAACATCACCCATTTAACAGAAAACTAGCTATAAGAGCATGCCATTACAACATGCCAGGATACTACTGATAGCTCAGTTACATTTCAGAGGCTGCAGTTTTACTTGGTTCCTTCAACCAATAAAATCACAGCTTAGAAATAATATAATTTAAAGTGACACTGTATAAAAAATAATTTTACCATTTATACAAACTAGCTGTAAAGCTTTATATTACTTTAAACATGCATCAATTTTATAAGATAAGCATCAACAAATATTTAAGCAATAACCCACACCTGGGTGTGGGTAATGCGGGATTTACCCATGGCTGGTGTGGTCTGGTCACGAGGTCAAAGCCCGAGTGGCCAAACAAAGACAACCGTGGGTAAATCCAGCATTACCCACACCCAGAAGTGGGTTATTGCTATTATACAATGACATTATTTAAGAAAAAAATACTTGCTTTTCTTAAATAATAGCATTCTATAATGCCTCCATGCTGCCATTCCACAGCTGTCTGGTATTCTGCGGCAGTTCTGATGTACTGCGCATGCGTATGCTTACGCAGTACATCAGAGCTGTGTGTGGAAGCAACGGAGAAAGGAAGATCTCCATTGCTTTTTAAAAGGTGTCTCGTTGTGTTAAAAGAGTTTAACATAGTGAGACAGCTTTAAAAAAAGCAACAGAGAAAGGAAGTTGTTTCTTTTTAAAGATATCTCGCTATGTTAAACCCATTTAACATAGCGAGGTTACAGCGATGGAGCTCTTCTGTTCTCCATTGCTGTGTAACACAAAAAAAAAAAAAAAGACTTATACTAATGGAAAAAGTCCAGGCAACCGGACCTTTTTCCATTAGTATAAGTCTGATTTACAATGAGCACACTGACCAATCACATTTTGGAATATTAATGGGGGGTCATTGTATAATTATTTATTAATCAATTTTATATTCAAATAATGAATTATTCCTACATATTGCCTTAGCCAATAGAGTCCCTAAAAATAAGATGGAATCAGAAAGTTTTGAAAATAATGTTTTTTGTTTTTTAGCCACTAATATTTCAAATCTGTTCTTAAGTGTTTAATTGAATGAAGTGCTTTGAATGGTGACTGTTTTTGGACATTTGGAGATATATTCTGAAAAAAACAAAAAGTCAGAGCAAAAAGGGCAAAAATTAAAACTTAAAAATGAAGTAGTCCCTAAACCAATTCTAATGGAGCTGAACAATAAAACCAAAAATAAGCAAACAAATATAAGGTTAAATGCTTTTGTTTTTTTTTTTTTTAAAGAACTTCATCAGAATGAAATCAGAACACACAAACACTAGTTTAAATCTTCTCAAAAGGTGACATCCTGAAACAAGTGCATCAGTGAATGACCTAATTAAAACACAATCAATTACATATTGCGAAACTTAAAGCACATCAGTAAAAATTATTAATTACACTATTTCAACAAACATTTGACTGCAATAGTTTCATTTAAACCAGGTGCTGTATCAGCATGCAGAAACACTTGCCATTTTAACTCCAAATGCTTCACAAAATGATTATACTGATGAGTAAAGGACTTGGGATCAACAACCTGAACCAACAAAAAATAACATTTTCTAAAATCAGGGCAGACCATACTATGTTTAGCAAGATCATTATTTGTATCTTTATTGTAATGGCTCTCACATGTCCACTGATTCTACAACTTAGCTTCCTAGTGGTCTTACCAATGTAAAAATGTGGATACCCCAATACAGAGCCAAATAAACCAACCCTCACTCTTGCAATTATACTTGCCTTTAGCCACAAAAGTAAAATTATTTGTTCAGAACAGTACTGCATATTAAATTGTTACAGGAAAAAGTACCAACCAGTCCTTTATCATATCCACTACGATTATCTTTAAAATGTTCCTGTAAAAAAATTTAAATTCCAAGTCTTTTTAAAAATAAAATTGGGTTCTGAACTAATAATCTTGGTAATATCTTGGTTACCCAAAATCATTTTCCAGTTCCCCTTAATAATAGTTCTAGCCAAATCTTCAATAGTTATAGGGATAGGGAAGGCTAACTCATTATCACTGCCTTCATTACAGGTATTAACCTTCGGTGTAAACCCAGCAAGAAGAATAGGTGGAAATTTATTTTCTCTAAGGTTAATCGCTTCCTTAGAAATTTCAAATAATCTACCCTTGGATTACCCTCTCTCACAAAACATATTCATTAATAAATTCACCTCTTCTAAAACTAATGTATTATCAATAACAATGTGACTTAATCGAATCATCTGACCCCTAAAAATATTAAAATTCATAAAAGGGGATGATAACTGGTGTAATGTAAGTAATTATTAAAAGTTCCCTTCCTAAAATTTGTATTACCAAAATTTTTAGAAGCAAGAGGAATAGAAAGTCATATATCCAAAAATTAACTAAGGTACCCATGGACCTTTTCTTAAACTTTAACCAACTAACACTGTTATTTAAGTTGCTGATTAAGATCTCAAATTCATTCTGACTCCCCTTCCAGATGAAAAATAAATCATATATATCTATGATAAAAGGTAACAACCTTAAATGAAGGAAGGGAAACCAAATAATGAGTCTCACACCAATACATAACTAAACTGGCAAGGTGGAAGCTACCTTCTGGATACCTCAGAACGTTGCTGATAAATTGTAGACTCAAACTGAAAAAAATTGTTACTAAACACTAAATTCAATAAAACACTTATAGTCTTAGAATCAACACCAATATGAGCTGCATGTTTGTTAAGATACAATTCCACAAATTCTATTCCTTCATCCTGGTCAATAGATGTATATAATGAATTGACATTAATGGTACAAAGAAACCTCTCTTCACCTGAAAAACAATAATTTCTAAGTTAATTAAAAAAATCCAAGAATCATTCCAAAAATATTACTTTCTTGAACAACTGAATTAAGAATGCTATCTAAAAAAGTAGATATATTAACAGTCTTATACCTACGGGCAGCCACAATGGGTCTAAAGAAGGTCTTGCCCAGTATTTGTGAATTTTGGGAATTCCAAAAATAGTACCTAATTCAGGTTGATCGACAAAACAAAAATCAAACACTCTCATAAATAAACATCCTTGATGAAATAAATCTAATAAGGCCATATCAATAAACATGTATCTTTTCTTCACAAAATCCTTAGTAAACTTCCTATAACTATGAAAATCTGACAGGAATTCAACCATTGCTGTAGTATAAGCAGTTTTATAAATCACAGCTAACCCATTCCCTGTATCTGTTTTCATATATCTGAAGTCTGAATAATAACATTTTTTCAAATTTGCATATTCTTCAGGTTGAAGATTATAACACCCTTTATTTCTGTTATTACTTTTAAAATGTCTAAACATTTTATATTACTCATCTTCACACAATTGACCAAACACATTTAAGGTACTAGTGAGTGGTGGATTAATAACACAAGACTTTTTGCACGCTGGTCTGTGAATGTCCAAGTTCAAATCTTGAAAAACTTAAAGTTTAATTTCTGGAGATATTGTTTAAAATCAAGAATAACATTAGTTAATGAAGCCCAATTAGTAGGGATAAATGTAAAGTCTTTTTACAATACCTTAATTTCCATGGGAGGAAAATGTTTGTTACTAAGATTAAAAATCTGCCAAGTACTACTTAGTGACCTCTTCCCTTCGCCCAGCTCTTGCCATACATTATTCTTTCCTCCTTGGGTGGTAAAAATACCTGGTTAAGAACTGTTTCATCAGTAAAATCCATAGAAGGAAAGACTGTAGAATCCTCATCAGTGGAAGAAGCCTTACACAAAGAAGAAACAATTCACCTAGGTGATTCTTCAGTGGAACCACTGTTAACACCACAATGGGAAGCATTGCCAGTGACATCAAAGGAACTAGAAGAAAATGAATTTAATTGGTCTAAATGTCACTTCCCTTTATGAGTATTAGAACCTTTATTGGTGGAACGTTGATCAGAATGTTTGAAGATGCCTTTTATAACATAGGCATGTGAATTAGCATAAGCTAAAAGGTACCTAATTAACTTATTCTTTTTTCTGTTTGTGATTAATGCCACATGCCTTTCAACTTTTTCAAATATATTGCCATAAAGATATTTAACTAATAAAAAGGAAGGATACCATTTCATTTGTGACTCAGCTTGCCTGACTTCTTCTCTCAAGTCTTTCATTCTGTCTACATTAAGTTGCATAAGTAATTTAATCATTTCTAACCCTGCTCAATTGTTGATTGCACAAATATCAGTGTAAAGAGAGTTGGGAAAGATGTAAACTCTCAAACTTAACGACACTATATTACGGTTCTGATAACTCACCAAGTATATGTTTTTCAGCTCCAATGACTTGAATCTTAAAATCTTCTTCTCCAGTTGAAAAACTAAACTCTTACATTCAAATAAACCAGAAGAAGAGGGAGAAGAAGCATTTTCTGCTTCAGTCTAAAAACTGGAAAAAGGATTCATTATGTCACCTTTGTAGTAAATCAGTCACAAAGCAATGATGCACACCTGTATGTTCGTCTTCTACAATGGTGTTTTCACCAAACGATAATTAATTTTTCCTGACAGCTCCTTCACTAAAAAGCTAAAATGGCATTTTATTTAAAACATCAGTGGATTTACCAACAACATGATCAAGGTTTTGTGTTAAAGCTCTTAGCTCATCGGGAATAGAATGAAGGCACAAATTAAGATTGGGATCAGTATCACGAGCCATTACAAAGTTCAGGCAATTTGACCAATATATCAACCAGGACAAAAGTTGCCACACTCAAAAAGAAACTAACAAAATGTCAGAGCCAAAAGGGCAAAAACTAAAACTTCTGTGATTGCCATGGAGGCCAGGATAGCTTGCACTTTTTTCAGTTTAGTTATGTGCTGAAAGGAGACTCATTATTTGGTTTTCCTTCCTTCTTTTATGTTCGGTACCTTTCATCATAGATATATAGATGATTTATTTTTCATCTGGAAGGAGAGTCAGACTTATTTTGAGAACTTTATCATTGAATTAAATAGTGTTATTAGGTAAAGTTTGAGATGGGGTTCATTGATACCTTAGTTATTTTTTTTTTTTGGATAAACAACTTTCTATTGATCTTGCTTCTAAAAATGTGGCAGTATGATTTTTAGGAAGGGAAATTTTTATTAATAATTACTTACATTATACCAGTTATCACATCCCTTTTATGAACTTGCAAAAATAGAGTGTGAACAAACTTCAGAAAACAGATGAATGTGCCTGGCAGTCAAACAAGTCTCCGGAGCCTTAACGCAATTTTATTATAACAATGAAATAAACAGCTACAACACCAAAGTAGCTTCTTCAGAGGCTAAGAACACAGAAAAAAGGCGCCAGTTACATTTATAGCATTGTCAACCTCATTCTAATCAGCTGTAACAAGGAATACATCACTTCCTTAGATTTGAATGTGTTTAAGACAACACGCACTTGATCAAAAGCATAACAGCTAGCCTTTTATGAAGTTTAATATTTTTAGTGGTCAGGTGATTCGTCTAAGTGATAGCACCTTATTTTTAGAAGAAGTGAATTTATTAACTGATATGTTTTGTGAGAGAGGGTACTCCAAGGTAGATTGCTGGAAATTTCTAAGGAAGTGATTAACCATAGAGAAGAAAACTGTCCACCTATTCTTCTTGCTGGCTTTACACTGAAGGTTAATAGGTAGTAGTGAAGACTGTGATAAAAAGTTGGCCTTCCTGATCCCTGTGAGTATTGAAGGAGATTTGGTTAGAACTATTATTAAGTGGAATTGGAAAGTGATTTTGGGTCGCTAAGATCTTACCAGGATTGTTGGTCCAGAACCCAATTTTACTATTAAAAAGACTCAGAATTAAAAATTTTTACTGGAACATCTTAAAGATAATGGTAGTAGATATGATAAAGGGCTGGTTGGTACTTTTGCCTGTAACAATTGGAAGTTTCCAGATTTATTTATCCTAATTACTTTTGTGTGGATAAAGGCAAGTATAATTGCAAGAGTGAGCAATTGGTTTATTCGACCTTGTGTTGTTGGTGTCCAAGTTTTTACATTGGTGTGACCAATAGGAAGCTAAGTTGTAGAATTAGTGAACAAGTGAGAGCCATTAAAAGTAAAGATGCAAATAATGCTCTTGCTAGACATAGTATGGTCTGCCCTGATTTTAGAAAATTTTATTTTTTGGTGGCTCAGGGAGTTGGTCCAAAGTCCTTTGCTAGTCAGTATAACAATTTTTTGGCATATTTAGAGTTAAAGTGGCAAGTGCTTTTGCATGCTGATAAAGCACCAGGTTTAAATGAAACTATTTCAGTCAAAGGTTTGTTGAAATATCAGTGTATTTAATAGTTTTTACTTATATGCTTTCAGTTTCACAGTATATAATTGAGTGTGTTTTAATTAGACCATTCATTGGTCGGCTGGTTTCATGATGTCATCATTTAAGAAGATTTAAACTAGTGTGTTGTGATTTTGTTCTGAAGAAATTCTGTAATTAAAAGAATGAAAGTGCTTAACCTTATATTCTTGTGCTTATTTTTGGTTTTAGTGTTCGGCTCTATTAGAATTGGTTTAAGGGCTTCTCCATTTTTATATATTTTTGAAAAGTAAGAAGGATTTAAACAAAAAGTGAGCTCTCTTTTATCATGATTTTAGATTTTGAATATAATAAGTATTCACTAAACAGACATGTTATTTATGTGTTCTATATGATGAAACACAAATACAGTTTCCTTCAAAAATGAATGTGAGGATGATTTTGAACTGAAAAGCCTTTTCAAAAAATTCCTTGTAAGCTGCTATAGATGATGCTTGCTTTTGTTGCATGCATTCATTTGATTTAAAGTAATCAGTTCTTTAATTAGTGAAGGAGCCTTTTTGAGGAGTTTTTATTGGATGTTTTATGATTTAAATATGAAGACTAAAATGCTTGTAATTTATGTCTGATGAAGTATCAAGCTGATGTGAAAGTGCTCATGACTGTTTGTTTTATTAAGTAGAACTGTTTTTATTTTGACGTGTCTGCTGTCTTTCATGTTTTCTTACTTGCTGTATTGGCCAGTGGATATGTCAGTGGTAGTAAACACGCAGAGCACAATAGGCAGTGCTTTTATAGTTAGTGTGCATGGACCACTATCCCCATCACAGTGTCTAGGTAACAATATCTAAAATGCATACTGGAGCATAAATGTGACTTCAGTATCCTGCTGGATTTTTTTCCATACTGTAGCACACTTTTGCATACTGTAGTTTCATAAGCATGTACTGTACACTGAGTACAACACTCATTACTTCTTCTGCCCTATGTACTTAATTATTAAAGTTGTAGGCATGGCAGTGGGCACTTCTCTTTGCCCACAGGGAATTCATAACAGCCATATTTCTCTGCAGCTTAATGTCACTTCAACCATGTATCCCCAACCAAATGTAGCACAGGGAAATGCCTCTCTGCCTAGGTGTCTGAACCCATTAAAATGTTATAGTGCCAGTTGCTGTTTTTCAGAATTATTTTAAAACACTGTACATTACCTGCCCTTGCTATAACATGCAATATAAAATGTCACATGTTCCACTCAGAATCCCTCCATCCATTCAGTTCCAGCATTTCAAAATAGTACTCATTTATCATTGTGTTATTAAATTAAGTCTGTGGCACAGTTGATTTTGTCCACTCTGTGAGTTGCAATATTATCTCCTGACTCAATGCAGCCCTTACTTAATCCTTGGTCACTTTGATCTCACCATCATTCTGGTCTGCAGCTCAGATGTTCTCATACCTTAGTCACTTTCCTGTGACCAGTTGTGAGTGGCATATTTAATCATTTCAATTAGGAACAATTTCTTATCTTTTGCTTCTTCTTACAATGTTACATTTTCTTTGTTTTATACCACATTTATTGGTTTACTATTTCTAGGTTTGGGCTTGCTGGTTTACTTTTGCTTTCCTTTGCTTGATTGAACATTTACTTAATGCATTCAATTCAGGTTTTATTTTTTAAAAACAAATAAATAAACAAACAAATGAATAAATGAAATAAAAGAACTTCAAAAATAAAATTCCCATTGCACTTACCTGTAATTCACATAATGCTTTTCAGTGTTCAGAGTTTCAGTTTTAACATCAAAGCTCTATATGTCTGACTATTATGATGGGGTCTGAATAATGGTTAAAGTGTTTACTTTAGAGGGAAATTGTCTAGGCTTAAAGAACAACTAGCCTTCTACTTGCCTATAAACCTAAAAGGTGAAACTTATACTGTAAGTAGGGCTGGATGAAGGAGACAACTGCTTTGAGTGAAAATTATTTGGGGGCTCGGTTGGCAGTACAGAAAGTTTGCTGATTGGGCATGAGTGCAGTAAAGATAGTCAATTAAGTGCCATTAGCTGATGCTGTGTTGGAGGTAGCGTAATGGTTAAAATGTTTACCTTACACACAGTCCAGGGTTTGATCCCGACAAGGGCAGTTAGCCTGGTACTAACCTATATGCACACAGTGACTTCTAAGAGTTATGTATTTCAGTGGTATTCCTCTAGCACAATTAATTGTTGATAAATTCTGGGTTGTCAATTTCAAGTTTATTAGAGTAGTAGGATTTGTTTGGAGTACAGTATTTTGATTCCCTGTTATACTTCATATCAGTCTTCCTTTTAGTGTTCTGCTTAATAATGTTATGTGTATATAAAAGAAAAACAGATATATTGAAAACAGTTTTCTCTTTCTATATTATTTGCTATGAATCTAGCATATCATGCTTCAAAAAATTAAGGCATATTAATTAACAATAACCTATAATGAAGCTTTTTTTAGACTTAGCTTCTATATTTTATAAAGTTCTTTGCTTCCTGTTAAGGGAATTTTGGTCAATTATATATTTCACAGCTAAGTTAATTAGATAATTATTGTTTGTTGAGTAATGTCGTACTTTAAGTATAGTAAGGTGCTCTTTCTCTCTCTCTCTCTCTCTCTATGTGTGTGTGTGTGTGTGTGTGTGTGTGTGTGTGTGTGTGTGTGTGTGTGTGTGTGTGTGTGTGTGTGTGTGTGTGTGTGTGTGTGTGTGTGTAGATATATATATATATATATATATATATATATATATATATATATTCAAGAAAAATAAGTAGACTGGGTGGATAAAGCGGTGCTCTCTCAGCAAAGTAAAATATGTAAAAAATATATATGTAAAGAGCACCGAACCACGGCTATATAAAATACTAGTTTAATCAAATAAAAACAATGGTGAGCACCTTCACAGTCAAGCTGCTTCCTAAGGCAGTTTAAACTAATCAATTCAAACATTTAAATACACTCTCCACATAATGACATCACATCAACTCAACATTTAAAGATACAACATCAAAAATGTATACATCAAGAATGTATATATATATATATATATATATATATATATATATATATATATATATATAAATACAAAAAGACCAACAACTCATGAACAGTCCCTGTCTGACCATAAAAATGTTAAATACATATTCATAAAATTCATGCATTCATTCATAAAAAAATGTATTCATAAAAATACTTTATAAAAATTTTCATAAAAATAATCCAACATCCTCTCATCTATGTAAAGGTCTGTTTGCTAATATGGGTTGAATGGACAACTTATCATTAAGTCCTTTACCCATATTTGCACTCATTCTAATGATCCATTTGAGTTCACTATTTTCAACCCTATTCCTAACAGGGCCCTGTCTAGCATTAAATGGTACCATCTCTATAACCATAAATCTGAACTCATGTTCTGTACCCACACTCATGACATGTCGTACCAGTGCATTGGTGTCAGCATGTCTAGATATGTCATAGAGGTGCTCCCTAATCCGATCCCATAACCAATGTGTGGTCATGCCAATACAGAATGAAAAACAAACTAAGCAATAAGCTAGCTATACCAAATTAGTGGAATTACAGTCTGCTCTCAGACGAAAACTCAATTTCTTCCCTGTGTCTGGGTGATGGAATCCCCCTGAAGTATCAAGATATCTACAGAAATTGCATTCTTTACATGGTAAAGTACCATAACCAGACCATAGGAGTCTGGGTACCTTGCCCTTGGCTTAATTTAGGGCCACAGAGGATTCTTTTGAGAGATTTCTTATTTTTAAAAGCATAATGTGGAACATCACCAACCATTTGTCTTATTCTTTCATCTGCACAGAGAACGTTCCAATTCTTGGAAAACACATTTTTCAACAAATTAATGTTACTGGCATAAGTCACTGGAACCCTCATGTATTCATTCCTAGAATTTACTTCAGTGGCTACCCTTTTCATCCCAGAAAAATATGGTCTACCTAGACTTGTTCTCACATTATGTGTTTGTGTAATAGTCATGTTAACTTCTTCCTTAGAGTAACCTCTGTCTGTGAAGGATTTACCAAGGTTTACAAGTGCTCCATCAAAGCTCTCATCATTAGCTGTTAACCTTGACACTCTCAGTGCTTTCCCTTTCATTATGTTCTTAAAAATGTGTTGGGGATGCATGCTACTGCATTCCTATAACACTCCTTTCTGTATATTTCTGTAATAAAGTCCACTTGCATGGATCTACAAATGCATACATCTAGAAACTCAATTGATGTAAGAGAAGTATTAGCTGTAAACTTCAAGAACCAAGTGGTATTGTTGATGAATTCCACAAACTGGGTGAAACTGGATATATCCCCATCCCAAAGAAGGAAGAGGTCATCCAAAAATCTGCGAAAGAATGTTATAGGAAAACCCATGTCTTCCTTCAACACAAACTCCTTTTCCCAAGTAGCAATAACCAAGTTGGCATAGCTACTGGCACAAGATGTGCCCATAGCCACACCGGCTCGTTACCTGAACAGCTTATCCTCAAAAAGGAACAAATTATTCTCCAAGACCATTTCTATCAGGAAACATATTAAATCAATTTCACTTGCAACATATGTGCCATCATCAGTTAAATATCGTTTAAGCATATCTATCCCTTAACAATGGGGAATAACTGTAAGCAATGATTTCTCATCTAAGCTTGTCATAATGCAGGTATCAGAGGGTAATTTATTGTCAATAACATCACAGAGGTCCTCTAAAAACTGTTTAGTTTCCCTTAAAATATAATTGTTTTTTAAATTATTGGTTTAAGTTGTTGCTCAATATAGAGTGATAAGGGCTCTGCAGCCCATCCACCCCCCCACCACTTTTGGCCTCATAGGTGGTTTAGTATGATATTTGTGAATTTTGGGAAGGCCCTGAATTATAGGGATAAGGGGTTCCTTAACCAGGAAATACTTAAAAAGTCCCTGATCAATACTATGGCATTGCAGACATTCAAACAGTCCATTGTGAATATAAGCAATACAGCTCTCGACATCCCTATGTGTAATATTTTCACATGCTGTAGGGTCATTTAACATGTCTAACATGACCATCCTATACCAAGAATGGTCCATGACTACTAAAGGACCTCCCTTATTGGCTGGTCTAATAGAAATAGATGCATCTTGTCATAAATTATCTAGCGCTTGCTTTTCATAAACATTCAAATTACAAAAACATTTGGTTTTAATATTATTATCATAGATTTTATAAATATCCTTCAAGCACATTTTTTCAAATGTTTCAACAACACCATGTACCATAGGAACATAGCTACTAAGTCTTTTAAAATTATTAACAGAGTCAACAGTGTCCTGTACTTCCCCACCAGATAGCAGCTTCAACATAATATTACGTGTGAAAGTTTTCAATTCAATAACATTATCTGTCAAGGACATTCTGTCCGATGGTATGAAAGTCATATCTTTCTGAAGTACAGCTAATTCCAATGCTGAAAACGTTTGTTTAGATATATTCCAAATCAGCATTCATGATTGCCCTGCCACATCCTCTTCAATATTTGTGTGCTGAAGTTGTTCTCCATAGGCTCCTTCCGCTTCATCCGTCCATGGCTCTGCGACCTCTGCCGAAAATGGTTGGACCTAATTGGAAAAGGTGAGCTAAAAGAATGTGCCCCATCTGCCACATTAGACATGGAAACACCAGCATTTTATATATATATATATATATATGTATATATATATATATATATATATATATATATATATATATATATATATATATATACACATATGTATATATATATATATATATATATATATATATATATATATATATATATATCTGTATATGTATGTATGTATGGATTCACTTCTTAATTTCGAAAGGCCAAAATCCTGAGGTTCAGAATATCGAATTCAGAACCTTGAGAGCTTGGAATCTCGAAATTAAGAACCCCCCCACAAAAGCAGTCAATACATCAAAAACATGTTTTTGAAGTGGGAAAAGTCCCCTGCACCCCTCACACCCCCCACTACTTAAAATATACCAACTCTGAGATCACACTACAGCGAGGAAAAGGGAAATCTCATATTCAATGCTGTATGCCTATCTCCGTTTAGGATTTTGAAGTTTTGAAACTTCCATCATATGGTCTTTGATAATATGAATTTCGAAGTTTTAAGCTTTGAAATTATGGGTCTACTTTAAAAGACCGAACCGTCGATTCCCCGACACGCGGAAAAGGAAGACTAAACGACGACAGGTAAGTTTATCGAAAGGGTGATTTGCCAACAGCGGAAAGACCGACAAGGGTAATGTGTGATCGGGACTGGGTAAGTGTGCGACATAGCGGAGTTAGAGCGTTCAGGTAAGTGTATGCGATATTGTGGGATTTTGGGTTAGGCTGTGGGAAAGGTGAGTGTGTGTTAGTGTCGGAGTTAGGGTTATATAAGGTAAGTGTGTGATAGTGAGGGACTGTAGTTTAGGGATGGGTTAAGTGAGTTAGGTTTAGAGTGCGGGTAGGGTGTGTGTGCGATAGTGACGGGCTTTATGTTTTTGGGTGGGTTAAGTGAGTTAGGGTTAGGGTGCAGGTAGGTGAAGTGTGCGATAGTGTCGAACCTTGGGGTTAGGGGTGGATTAAGTGAGTTAGGGTTAGGGTGCAGGTAGGGTGAGTGTGCGATAGTGTCGGACCTTAGGGTTAGGGTTTGGGTTAGGGCTAGTGGCTATGTTATGTAGTGTAATGTGTTGTTTATGTTCGGTGTGTCGGTGTAATGGTGTTCGGTGTTTTGCGTTGTCGGTTTAGTGTGTTGTCGGTTATCTGGTCTCGGTGATTTGTGTGTCGGCGAACTGGCGTGTCGGTCTTTCAAAGTAGACCCATATATATATATATATATATGTGGGTCTACTCGAAATAACCGAAAGACCACAACACCGAAACCCAGAAGATCAAGACCAGAATCACAAAACCTCAGGCCACCGAAAAGTGCGAAATTCAAAATCCCGACATTATGGGAGTTTGATTTAGCGCTTTTGGTGTTCTGCAGTAGGTAAGTATGTATGTGTAAGTGTAGTTGTGAGGGGGTTTGCTGTGTGTGTAAGTGTGTGTTGTGACTGTGGTTTGTGCGTGTGATGGACTCTAATGTGTGGGTGTGAGTTTGCCTTGTGTGTCTGTTTGTGCGATCTCGGAGTTAGAGTATTAAAGTAAGAGGGGTATGGGGAGTGCAGGGGGGCTTTCCCCCCTCCCTATCACTAGTGTAGGTTGGTGTGTTTGCTAGTTTGGGGCAGTTGTGTGTCTGTTTGCGTGTGTTATGTGTGTGGTTTACAGTTTCCCGGTTTTCGGAGTTTCGTGATTCTGGTCTCGGTTATTTGAGTTTCGGTGATGTGGTCTTTCGGTTATTTCAAGTAGACCCATATATATATATATATATATATATATATATATATATATATATATATATATATATATATATATATATATATATATATATATATATATATATATATCTGGGATCCGTACCGATCCCCGAAGACAAAATCACCAAAACTAATTTCGGTGTGGCATACTTGCGCGGAAGTGCTTTTCACCGAAGAATCACTTTCCTGTAAGTATGCCTGTTTGCGAGACCGAACTATGGTGTGGATAAGGGAACATTCCCTTTTCCTCACTGTAGTGTGGTGTAGGAGTGAGAATATTTAAGTGGGGGGGGGGGTGCAGGGGAGCAAAGCCCGCCTGCATAAACGTAGATTTCTTTTTTTTTAACATATATTAACAAAAGCGCTTTTCCGGTGAAAGCGCTTTCATTAATATATGTTCGGTGATTATGGATTCGGGACTTTGCACATTCGTGCATAAGTCCAAGTTCCATCTATATATATATATATATATATATATATATATATATATATATATATATATATATATATATATATATATATATATATATATATATATATATATATATATATATATACATATATATATATATAACTAAAATTAACGCACTCAAAAAAATTGAGCGAAGAAGAAACTTTAACTAAGAAATGAACTTCGTGACAATAAAGCATTCAATAAAATAGTAAATAACACCAACAACTCTTGTAGAACTTTAGCTTTGTCTTATTTATTATCAAGACTTCTTCAGAAAGACATGTTTCATAAGTATGAGCAACCATTTTCACTTCCTTTATATACATTAGTTCTAGCAGGCCATTTATATTTACAACAGTTCCTTTCCAATAGAAAAGTGTGAACAAGCAGGTGCTGTGAGCATTTTCATTAACATTACAATTGCAGTTACATAAGGCAAATTGGTCAGACAATAATAGCCTTGTGGTGCCGTGTGTATACTAAAGGGATAGTGTGCAAAGGGATCGTGTGCAAAAGGGATTGTGTGCAAAAGGGATCGTGTGCAAAAGGGGATTGTGTGCATCCCCCAGGGACTGTGTTTTGCACACAAGGTTGTGTGCACACAGTCCCTTTTGCACACAATCCCTTTTGCACACGATCCCTTTGCACACAATCCCTTTTGCACACGATCCCTTTTGCACACTATCCCTTTTAGTATGCACACAGCACCACAAGGCTATTATTGTCTGACCAATTTGCCTTATGTAACTGCAATTGTAATGTTAATGAAAATACACACAGCACCTGCTTGTTCACACTTTTCTATTGGAAAGGAACTGTTGTTAATTTAAATGGCCTGCTAGAACTAATGTATATAAAGGAAGTGAAAATGGTTGCTCATACTTATGAAACATGTCTTTCTGAAGAAGTCTTGATAATAAATAAGACCTAAAGCGCTAAAGTTCTACAAGAGTTGTTGTTATTTACTATTTTATTGAATGCTTTTATTGTCACTAAGTTCATTTATATATATATATATAGATAGATATATATATATATATATATAGATATAGATATATACATATATATATATATGTGTGTGTGTGTGTGTGTGTGTGTGTGTGTGTGTGTGTATATATATATATATATATATATATATATATATATATATATATATATATATATATATATATATTATTTCTAAGAATATGGCCTCAGTACAATAGACACAGGAGAAATAGCATCATATACCTGAGGAAGCTCGTGCTTTCTTTGAAGATATTCTCCTAGAGAGCAATACATAGATTCTCTACAAGTGAGTGTGAAGAGGGACAGTCAGCATTTATTTCATTCAGTCATATTGGATGAGAGACCTGCAGCAAAAAGGCTAAGGCAGAAGACAAAGATGGCTGAAATGGCCCTGACTGGTAGAGACACTAGAGGATTACCTGCCTCAAACAGATGCCCTACGCAGACCGTCTCAAAAAACTCCAGCTTTACTCCGTCACATATCGCCTACTCAGAAGTGATCCCTGCCTAACATACAAAGCTATGTCAATCCCAGAGCTGTTAGATATGCTCCACTAAAGAAGTCCCAATCCCTCCGAGCTACACACTCTAGGGACATAAACCTTGTCACCACAATAAACCAAACATGCCAGAAGGATAGATTCCTGTCCCAGTGACTTCCCATACTCTGGAATAAACTACCTATCTATATCAAACAAAGCTCCTCATTAGTACTCTTCTAGAAAAATCTTGATGATTGGATGGGAAATAAGAAATTCACCCCAAGATCACTTATGCAGCTCTGCTAGACAGTAGCGCAGGAAAATAATTTTCTTGGGCGGCAAAAGCCAGGGTACCTTTTTGGCTGGGCTTGTATTGGCCCTATGGCTGATAGTCTAGTACCTACCTATGAACCTATGAACATTAGCCCCCCCCCCGCCAGGCAATGAGGCAATGGTGGATTCTCAGGGCTCTGATGAGGTTCAGACCTAGCATGTAGATGACTGTTTGTAGTCTTTTAACAATCCTCTTAGATTCAGGTTGTTTATGAATCATTCACTTATCATATCAGACTTTTTTAGCTGGCCTCTTGTATGACTGTCCTGAGCAACATTTTACTTTGGAATTGTTGCAAAGTTTTACATCATTTTATTTCCTTCGTTATATCTGTCCCTGCCCATTCTCTTCTTTTCAAAGGATTTTTTTTGCACTTCATGCCTGTTATTGTTAAGAAGGATTGTTATTGAGGAAAATTATTTTTTTATCAAAGCTGGTATAACTTTATGTCAGATGCTATTAAAAGGATTATTCATAAGCCAGTTGCATCCCTTTGTAGTGCTGATATTAGGTTATTTGGATTGTAGAGAAAGAACCTTTACAACCTCTGCCTTTATTGAATGATTTCTTAGTCATCAAGGAAGCAGAGATTTTTAGAGGAGGGCTAGATTGTTTGCAGTATTTTACAAATGTTAGAAAAGTTAATGTAGTTTTAAAGCATCTGAAGTGAGTGGAATGACATCCCAATACCTGGTTAGAGGTTATGATGGATAGGCCAAGATTATCATCCTGTACTGGTGAAGACCAAGTAGATTTAAGCCAAAAGATTACTGGACTTTGAAGCCTGGTAGTCATTTATGGCCTTCTTGTAGGCTTTCATGCACTTGGTCTCACTGTGAGTGTAGATATGCTGCTGTTAAATGTTGGATTAAAGATGGCAGCAAAGTAAGTAGCTTTAGTAATAACTCTGATAGCAAGTATCATGGCTTGTCAGACAACTTGGTAGTAAGAGGTAAGGCTTCTTTTTTAGGGTTCTGATATACTTCTGGCACTTTCATTTTTTTTTATGTGAATCATTCACTTTTTATATCAGACTTTTTTAGCTGGCCTCTTGTATGACTGTCCTGAGCAACATTTTACTTTGGAATTGTTGCAAAGTTTTACATCATTTTTTCCTTCATTATATCTATCACTTCCTCCATGGTCAGTACAGGGGAAAGAGGCAAAATTAAGGAAACTGTTGTACAAAGAGATTGTTAAAGGGAGAATTTCTGGTCCCTTCCATTCTCTTCTTTTCAAAGTATTCAGAGTCTCCCCACTGGGTTTTGTGCCTAAAGATAAACAGGGTGAGTTTTGATTATCACACCATCTTTCATTTGCATACAGATCTGAAGTAAATGATGGTACAAATAATCAGGATGCTGTCTTATAAAAACAGAGTAGATTTCAATCAGTTTACCATCTTTCTTTCCCATACACATCCTACACATAATTTTTCAGTTTGAAGACACATGGCTAGCCAAATTTCATATGGAATCTACTTTTCGCCTTTTTCTCTGTTTGCCCACCAGATTAGCAACTATTGGGCATGCACTTTGAGGGAAATTACTGCTTTAACATTGCCATGCTCATGGGATGTTCACTGGCATGTGCCACTTTTGATAAATTAAGCGCTGTCTTGCAGGGTGTTAGGAAAAGAAACCCAACCACATGTCAGCATATTGTTCATTACTTTGATGCTTTTTTATAGTGGTGGCGGTGAGGGGTTAGGACTAGAAAATGACTTACCACATTTAAGGATACATATCACTAGATTAATGTACTCCTAGGTCAGGAAAAAAATAGAAGGCCTTGTTAAGATTCTTATGTTCTTGGGATTTAAAGTGGACATAGTTTCCTCCTCTTTCAGATTACTTGAGAATAACACTTAGATCATTTGACTTCTTACATTAGGTTAAAAAAGTTACGTATCTGAGGTTACAGAGTTATGTGGTCTTCTGAGTTTTGCCTGCAGGAAAGTGGTTTCATGGATGGCATTTGAAAATTGAGCTGCTGATTGGTTAATGTATTAAGAATAGTATATTTAAGTTTGGATGAATTTTACTTGTATGACTCTGATGATGCCTATTTACTAGGTCAAAAACACTAAGATGTATTTATTTTGCATTAAAGTTGAACATTCCACAATTACCACTGGTTGTGGTTTTTATTATTAAGTTAATTTTGCTCACTAAAAGAGAAAATATTTTTAGCTTCAAGTTATTCAAAAGCTGTAGTTTTCCTGTCAGAATTTCAACTGTATGGGTAAGAAAGAAATGACTTCAGCATGAGGCACTCATGAAATGGTACTCAGAATTCTTGGGTTAAATAAGATGTACAGTCAGTAATATCTAGTATGCAGGATGTGTTACACAAAATAAACAAACTGTTCACAAAACTAGAAAGTTTGAAAGAAGAGACCAGAAAGAAGATGAAACATTTAGAAATTCTTATGAAAGAACAGATTGTGCACATCAGCAGTATTGAAGATGTGTTAAATGATGGTAAAGGCATAATAACTGAAGGTGAGTCTTAGACTGAATTTTTTTAATGAAATACTGGCTTGTAGAAAAAGTTGATGGCTTAGAAAGTAGACTTAGATAAAATAACATTAGAATTTTTGGTATACCTGGAAAGTATGAAGGAGACACTATAATAAACTTCCTACCAACCTGGCAATATAAAACATTAAATCTACCTGAAACTTTATCTTTTGGAATTGAAAGGGCACATAGATCTCTGAAAGCAATTTTAAAGAAGCAAACTCACCACCACATCCAATTACAGTTAAGTTTATGTCTAGCTTAGAAAAAGATCAAATATTAAAAACAGCATGGTCCAGTCCACCAATTAAAATAGGTAAACGATACTCAGATTTGATTATAATTATTCCAGTAAAGTAATGAGTAAAAGAAAATCCTATTTAACACTACTAAAGGAACTTAGAAGAGCAATATTAAAGCCACTTTGGTGTTTCCTGCAATGATCAAATTATTTCTTTCTGAAGGAACCAAAATATTTGACACACTGGAGGAGGAATCTACTTTTGCTAGCAATAGAATATTTGATAATACTTAAGAAATGTAATGGAATAGTGTATCCTGCAAGAGACAGAGTGATCTGAATTCCTGGAAAACTGCTTCTAAAATTTAAAATAAGCTTCAAGCAAGTGACTTTTATTTTCTGATTGCAGGACTTTTATTTTCTGAAACAATAAATGAGTAAAAGGTTTGTACTGTACTTTAAGCTTTAAAACATATGTAAGCATGCATTTATATTTTAAGCTAAAACAGGTTTCATTTTGAAGAATGCAGATTTACAGTTTTACTATATTTATAGTGAAAAACTTAATATATTTTATTTTACTAAACTTATAAGTATAGTTCTAAATGTTAAACAAATACTTCCTGCAAGGGAATGTCATTAAATTATAAGCAATGGAAGTGGTAACTTTAAGACTATATAAGTTAAGAATTTTATTTTATATGTTCACCTTTACTTAGTATGTGTATTGTTGGGTTAAACAAATGTTAGATTTAAGTAGTATGCTAACAAGAAGTAAAGTGCTGGGAATTTTGTTTTCTTTATTTTTGTGTAACAAATTCCTTTCACAGGTCATTTATGAACAAGTAACACTTAAAGAAAGCTGGAGAACAATAGAATGTTCCAGCTGTGTCAGAATGCTGGCTTCTTGCTTGTCTTGCTTCCCACCTTGAGCTGTTATGAAGAAAATATAAGTCAAAGTTATTCACTGATATCTGTAAAAACAGAAAATAGTTGTCTTATTTTTTCAAGTATATATGTAAGAAATCTACTCAAAATAACTTTTTTCTTAGAAGTGAAGAATTGCTAAAATAAAAGTTTTAGTAATGTTTTATATTGAGCTGCTGCAGACATATAATTTGCTTACATTTTTCTGAATATTTATAGCTTATGTTGTAGTGTTATCAACTCTCAAAGGTATATATTAATGGAAATATGTAAAGTTAGATGTTTGTTGCTAATTAGAATAGCTTAAAAGAGTTAAGAAGAATGAGGAATTACAGAAGAAATTAGCAGTTGCTGTAAGTTGTCATTTTACATGGTGTAATCAAATTCTGATGTCAGGATGGGAAACTTAGATCAGAAAAGCACTTTACAATTGCTAAAAACACATATTCAAAATAAACAAACAGGAATTATTTTATATATAGTCAAGATTGCTTGCAATACTAGAATTAATAATCATTAATAATCATGAATCTCACGAATAATATACAAATGTTCAAGGAATGAAATATCTAATATGTAAGATTAATAAAAGAGCAGTATCAGTAATTTAAGAAATATATACACATACTATAATCTTTAATATATAGCTGGTAATTAAATAGCTCTTTGATGGGAGATTTTAGAAATACAAATTTGATGGGAAAATGAGACAGAAAGAATACATTAAAAAAAACTGCTTATAAGAAAGACGTGTATTATGTATATTTGCATATGACAAAAATGTGAATGTAAAAGATATCATATAATTTACATAGAAAATCATATAAAAATATGTAAAAATAATCTGAAAGCTGAAATGTGAAGCCTGGTCATGTGAAATTTGAAACTTTTTACATGTATGTTATTAGATTCACCAAGACTAACTGAAATAACTAATTTTGGAAATCAAAGCTGAAATGTAAGTGTTGTATTACAAAATCAGTACATCCATTTTTATATAAATTAAAGTAGATTTTTCAATATGTTTGAACCCAGGAAGGGAAAATAGGGATTGAATTAAGCACATTGCAACTTTTGAATGCAATATAGGCTGCACATATATGTTTTAACTCCATAAAAATAGTAAAACATTCTCTTCAACCTCACTAGTGTGCATATATTTATGAAGTGGTTTAATAAGCTAAAGAATTTTTAAATATGTTGATATTTGTCATGTTAAGAGATTTGCATAATTTTGAGATATAGACACTTGTACTTTAGAATTCAGAGCTTTTGTTAGATCTATATAATATGCATGTACCGTTTAGCATATTAAATATATATGTGCATTGATTTCCCTTTTGTCTTATAGCTTAGTATGATAAGATTTTCTGTAACCTGTAAGTTTACAGATGTCTTTATCTCCTCAGGTCCCACTCTTTTCCACTTATTTATTTAGAGATTTCATTATAATAATAGAAAACCAAAACAAATACAACTCCACAGGTAAATGGCCCACTCAACAATCCAGAAGTAACAAAAAATGCAAACAGTGAGACCAATGCACAATCTAGAGCTAAAATATTTAATATACTAAAATGTAAAAATAATAAAAATTGGTGAGTACTTTCACAACATAAACAGTTACTTCATAGGACCGATTTAATATTGCATTTTAGTGAAACATTTAAATAAGACAGTGTCACCAGTTATAGGAGGGATAACAAAGCACTATAACCAATCATATTACACATTTACTATCTGTCTGATGGCCATTCAAATTTCACTACATGTAACAATAGGACAAATCAGAGACAATTTAAAGTAAAACATTACTACTAATGACAGGTGGCTTAACATAACATTATAACCAATCTCGCTTTACATTTGTTAACCATTTAGTGGCTTAGAACATAGTAATACAGCCACTCAGATTCCAGTTATTATAATATTATAGTCAATTGCATAGGTTCCTTACAATTAATTTTCTACCAGTTATAAATACAAGAGAAAAACACTATAACCAATCATGTTGCAAGGTTACTAAACAAAATACAGCCATTTAGGCTTTACTTAGTGTAGGCTTGCAGCTAATCATGTTCCACAATTAAAAACATGTAGTTCAGTGGCCAAACTAATCAGACAATGCAAACCAAAATAATTTAGTTAATAACAGTTGCATATCAGCTGACATTTGGTTTCTCCTCAAAATAAGAACTCCTTTCTAACACATTTCCACGCTGTTCAAGACATATGTGTGTGATCGATACTAAGATTTAATTTAAAATGTCTACTACTGGACTACTTCTGCATAGTTGCATTTTAGTGTTTTAGTCCCCTGAGTTTTAAAAATGGTTTCAAAGGGACATTAGCATTCAACCCTTACCCCTATCCACTCTAAGTTTAATAATTCATTGTGCCTTAGCACTTTCAGTTCGATTTCAAATATCACCCACTTTGATAACCTCTAAAGCATTAAACATGAAAAAGTGAGTTTCGTCAGTGTCAAGAATATGTTTAGACAATGCACTAGTAGTAGACTTAATCCTTATCTGATACAAGTGTTCTCTGATATGATCTTTCAGCAGCTTCTCCATTTTACCAATGTAAAATGATCCACATACCTGGCAGGTAACAAGATAAACTACATGACAGGTGTAACAACTCACCAGTACTCAGAAATGTTATACTTGACCATTATCAGGATGCACAAATGCATTAGCTGTAGATATAAACTGATAGTAACTACAGGCATTGTGGGCAATAGTACACAGTTCCATACCAGCAAGAGCAATACTGGCACTATCTTTGGAGTAACATAGCATCCTCTTGATGTTCCTTTTATTTTTATACCTAAATCTTGGGGTCTCACTGATCACATTCTTTTGTGTTGAATTAGTCATTAATTTTAACCAGTGTTTCTTAATAATTTCAGTGATAGTATGTACATTACTAGTACAAAAAAGTGGGATCTTAACATTGACATTCAAATTTTTCTTCTTAGTAATGCTATCTTCATCACTTTTTTGTAAAGAAAAATAAAGCTTTGCTCTATCCAAGCATAAACATGAAATCTGACTCATAGTCACATTAATGTTGGTACACATATAACTCCTCTTTTCCAAATGTATACTTACATTTCAAATTTCATCACTAAACTTATCATCACAGGCATTCAATCTGGTAAGTCTCATCCCCTGACCTTTAATTATGTTCTGAAAGATATGCCCATGGTGCATACTCCATCTATGCAAATAAGTATTCCTATGGCACGGCTTCCTATAAATTCCTGTAGTTATATGGCCATCATCTAATCTATGTTTAATCTGTTTATATTGTGAAAGAGCTCACCAACTTTTATTATTTTTACATTCTGATTTATTAAATATTTATAGCCATGGAATGTGCATTGGTCTAACTCTTTGCATTTTTTGTTAGTTGTAATAATATTGAATGAGTTAATAATTTAGGAATATTTAATGGATAATTTATACTATTAGCACATAAATATGTATACAGTACACTGTTTTTGGATTATTTAACATTTGCTATTAATTGAAGAGGATTATTAAACTTTTTTGTAGTAATGGGGGAATAGTTTCAAATGCAAAACTGATAACTAAATACTGTCTTATTATTTTTAACTTCTACATAATATTATATTAATTATTTGTAAGTCACAGTAACTTTTGGCTATTTTTTATGAATTTTTAGGTATTGGTAGGGAGAAAGATAGGGTCTATGTTACATGAACGAGTGATCAAAATGTTAAGTACAACATACTCGACACACTTTGATCGCTCGATCATGTCATCAAAATCTAAAAACACTGAAAAATACAAAACTGAAAGATTTTGTTTGTCCCACATCTAACATACAACACACACATACAACCAATTCATACAAACCCCTACACACTCACATCACTCAAACACTCAAACAACTACACAAACACACATACTTTTAAAACAAAGTGGGGGCTTGGCCCCCCACTCCCCCTGATATGGGACGCTGTGCCCCCCACACCCCCTCTAACTAAATATACCAACTCTGAGATCGCTGTACATTGGGGAAAGGGCAATTTCCCTGTAATCACAAAGCAACTTCTGACACAAGCGATTACCAGGAAATTGCCCTTTCCCCAATGTATAGCAATCTCAGAGTTGGTATATTAAATAAAGCAGACTCTTACGAAGCCATTCCAAACAGTGTAGCATGTTTACGTCAAACGCTACACTCACTAGGAAAGCCGACCAAAACATTTTGGAGCTCCAAATTGCAACATTTGGCGTCTCCGATTATATGAACATTAAATCAAAGTATGTCAAGTATCTTGTACTCGATATTTTGATTGCTCATTCATGTAATGTGGACCCGAGAGATGGTATAGTAGTGTCTATTCGAAAGGCAAACCAGGAACTTTAATATCAATATTAGGTTTTGTTTTATTAGCAATGTATACGGTTATAATTGTAGACTTGTCTTTGTTGTTATTTATGAGTTTTAGTAGTTTAGTTTGTAGACGGGAAGAATTCAAAAAATCTGGAATATTAAGAGCCTTTTACATAAATAAATTAATATGTGTAATAAATGTATCATAAGGTCTATATTAAATCAGTGAATGCTTAAAAAAGTGAACGCTGATTTATCGACCCCATGTAAGTGAAAGCTTACAATCCCAAACACTTGGAACAGCGACTTTTTCCCAGGGATAAAAAAAATCACTGTTTCAAAAAAAATAAATAAATAAAAATGAAAACTGCAAAACATTACATAAAGTGGGGGGTTTGCCCCCCACACCAATGTGGGGGGCTGTGCCCCCACACCCCCCCTATTTAAATATACTAACTCCAAGATTGCAGTACAGTGAGGAAAATGACAAAGCAATGGAGGCAGCCAAGCGATTTAAATCGCTTATATGCCATTTTGCTATTTTGCTGTTTCGTGCTTTCAAGTTCGATCAAGGCGCATTCGAAGGATTGCGTCTTTGATTATATAATAGGAACCCATGTCATATCATCTTTTAAAATAAATCTTTTTTAAATACCAAGTATGGATAGTTGTAATCTATTATGTGTTATTGTAAATGGATTAAATAATGGCAAGAAAAGGAAATCATTAATCAGATATCTAAAAAATAAAGGATACATTCGATTCTTGCAAGATACTCACTTGACAGATAATGATACACAGTTTTTAAATAACTTAGGTTACAAAATGTTATCATCTGCTTCTTTTAACAAAAAGAGGAGAGGAACTGCTATACTTTGGAGATAATCTACTGTAATACCTGATGTCATGGAATCCACTAATAATCCAAAAGGAATGTATATATTTGTAATAATTAAATATAATGGGAAACTCTATACAATAGTTAAGTTTTACTGGACCACTGGAATAAGTATGAGAGTGGCTAAAGATCACTTAGACTGACTACAAAGTCATTGGAAGGGTAGCTTAATTTTAGCAGGGGATTTTAACTGCATAACTAGTATAGAAATTAAAACAAGTGAACAGAACAGATCTAAAATAATGACTACAGCTAAAACTCTAAACAGATGGACTATTAATAATAATTTAGTAGATTTATAAGTAAATGCAGAAGACAAGTCATAGTTCTTCACTCATTATTCTTATAAACATGGAATGAACAAAATAATTGATAGGGTTCATGCCACTTTAAATGTAATTAATAAATTGAATCATTTTAAAACTATTCCTGTCCTTTATCTGATCATAATATACTAAGTTTTAATATATTAATGAATATAAGGAAATTTCAGATTTATAGAATCCCATTTTATATGATGCAATTAAAAGAATTTAAGACTTGCCTGAAGGAAAAAAATGAGATTTTTTTATCTCTGAATGTTAATGGTTATGTTAGTAAATTAATACTATGGACTCCTTATAAATGCATATTAAAGACAGAATGGGAAAATGGGCTAGTGATAAAAATGAAAGAGTGGAATAAAAGTTATTAGAAATCAAATATGAAATACACAAAGTGAGGTATGAACAACAAAGAAATTAGATAATATTAAAGTCATCAAAAATTAATGACAAAATATTAAACAGCTTAAATGCATAAAGTGGAGATAGCTTTAGAAAAATAAAATTGCTCAGTTATGCGATGACTTCAAAAAATCTAAATAGATCAGCCAACAGAAGTAAGATGTTAACCAAAAAGGCACAAATCAATAATATCCAAAATACTCACTCTAATAAGCTTACTTCAGATTGTGACATCCCTCCTCTGGGCCAGTAATCAAGGAGTCTCAATCTTCACCATGGACACTAGTGGGGGAATGTTCACTTTGAGAGAAATAGACATGCACAAAATTTTCAGATGCACCAAGCACAATTTCCCTTAAAAGCTGACAGGCAACTCATTCCAGTCCTGGGGCTGGACTTTCTCTCTCTCTCTATTTCCAGGCCCAAATAAGAGCCCTCTGCCCCTGTTCCAGGTAGCTGGAATGGTTTACTATCATATTTGTGAACATCATTTAGACTAACGCAACAATTTCCAACAAATATTGTCGGAAATCAAAACACCAAGCAACCAAAATATCGAATGGAGCATTTCAGCAATGTTGAATATCGACTTTGCTGAAATGCTCCCATTTGCCCACAACTAACAATAATGTTTGCAGGGGGGCAAGCTCCCCAGCAGCCCCCACCCTCTCTACTTATATATACAAATTCAGTGATCACACTACAGTGAGGGTAAGGGTACATTTCCCGATCCTCACTATAGTGCGATCTGCACCACAATGTTGAAGCTGACAATAGGGCTGTTCGCTCATGTCAGCTTCAACACTGTGGTGATCGAACTCTCAGTTCGAGAAAATGATTTTCGCACATATTTGATTGTCTAAATGACAATCGAATATGTGATAGTAAACCAGCTGGAACACATACCTTTTGAGATTTGATTTTCACACACAAACACACACCTGGGAAAGGCTGGCACAGATTACCTGCTATACCACATATGTTCAAGCTATAAGGTATTTCCACTGCCACCAGGCAGCTAATCTTAGGCTCTTAACAGGTTATCCAGCAAGACTTTCAGGAGGATGAAGCCACAGTGTTCACTAAATAAATATACGTACTCTCAAAGGTTACTTATTTTCTAAAAAGACCAGCCACAAAGAAAAGATTAAATATATTTAATAATACATAATAAGAAAACATGAAAATACTTAATATCTATTTTCAATAGACACCAGAGTTTCATCACAGGAAATATTAAAAATAACACAGATGGAAAGATTCACACAGATACAGAAAAACAATACTTAACTAACCTAACTACATTTTACTGACAGATCTAAAGAATTTCAGTTTCCTACCCACTTAATAAAGCAAGGCAAGGTGATGTGGGTCTGTGGTCTTTCTTGTAAGGTTTCACAAACAGACTCCTCTGAGACTTCTGTCTCATCTACTATTAAAACATCATTTCAGTGCTAGATTAAAAAAATACATCACATCTGGTCACCTGATCCCTAGTTCCCACAATACCCCTTTTACTAGAAATTGAGCACATAGATGTCACAATAGACACACATAAAGCTTTGATAAGATGTGTTACAGCATCTGAAGCTATAAAACCATTTCAACATTTCCACCCTTCCAGGGTAGCAATTTGTTCACCATTAAGGACAATGAAGCAGGATTCATAGTCCTTGTTTTCATGGATGTTGCATCTCTGGCTGCATTCAGACCTGTGACATACAATCTTTATGGCTTATATCAGATAATTTAATTTCAGGTTATTTGTCAAAGTTAGCTGGACTGAGATTAACCTCTTCTCTTCCAGTATCCTCTGTTGCAATATATTAATTTCAACAATTACAATGCAGTCTGGCATACAGGTGTATTTCTTTTCTGTTCAGTAGGATACACTGTTGGTGCAAATTTTAAACTTTACAAATACATTTTCAACACAAGCACCTATACAGATCAATTTGATATACAAATGGCATACACTTCATTACAAAACTCCAACTATATCTGCAGGCATATGTTAGACAGCCACTGCCCTACTCCTCCCGTCATAGCTGGCACTACCACACATCATCACATCTCTCCCCCTTTGAAGACTCAAGCTAGTTTCTCAAGTGACCATGGAGAAATGTTGCTTGAGAGGAATGACCCTGTCTGGGAACACATTAAGCATACCCTATCTTAAGATACCATCTGCATTGACATTGTTAGTCTCACTCCTGGTACTAGGTAGATCTGTAAACATGTCTCCAAACTCTGCTCAGATTTCTCAAACCCTGGGTGGGGGATAGTTGCTGGGACACTGCTAAGCCTCACTGAGATTAGTCCCCAGATCCCCATCAGACTCCTCCTGCTACTCACTGCAAATACTTAGCACAAGGACCTCCCTATCATGGTAAGCCTTCATCATGTTAACATAGCACAATTTGTGCACCTGCCTCATGCCTAGCAGTTCTACCATATAGTTAACATCACTGGGCTTCCTTACTACTTTGAAGGGTCCTTCCCAAGCTGCCTACAGCTTAATGTGTCTGACAGGAATGAGCAACATAACCTGCTGTCCCACAGCATAGTCACGGGCTCAAGTATTTTTGTCATACCAAACCTTATTCTGCTGTTGTGCTCATGCCAGGTTTTCCTGGGCCAAGCCCATGAGCTTCTTAAGCTTTGTCCTGAGGTGTAGGACATATGCCACAGCAGATACTTGTGAGATTTACACTCACCCTCCCACTAATCACAAATAAAATCTGAACTCCCCTCAACCTATGCCCATACAACAACTCAATGGCTGACAAACCTATGGATTCCTGGAGTACCTCTCTCTATGCAAACAGCAGAGGGGCAAATATTTGTCCACTCTCTCTTAATCTGGTCTGCAAATGCCTGTAGCATTGTCTTTAGTGTAGAGTTTAAGCTCTCCATAAGGCAATTAGTTTGTGGGTGGTAAGGCGTGGTCTTTAGGTGCTTCATCCCACATTGCTCCCACAGACAAGTCAGCAGGTCAGACATGCATTCAAAATTCAGATGTCAGTCAGTATTTCTCTCAGAAAACCTACCCTGTTGAAAATCACTAACAAAGTATTTGCCACCTTCTCTGACTCAGTGGAGAACAGAGCCACTGCCTCAGTGTATCTGGTAGCATAGTCTACTACTAATAAAATATACTTCTTCCCTTTGGAACTTGGGGTAATCAGAGGAACCACAATATCCATACCTATGCTTGGAAATGGCTCTTCATTCACAGGCAAAGGCATCAAAAGAGCTTTGACCTTGTCTCCTGCATTGTCTAATTTTTGGAACTGCTCACAGGCCCAGCAGTAACCTTTTATATCCCTTGCAATCTCAGGCCAATAAAAGGTTGGCATAATTTGTTTCTTGGTAAATGTTACACCCATATGACCTGCAAAAGGAATATCATTGACTATGGCTAGAAGTGTCAGATGGTAGGCTCTGGGAATGCCAAATGCTGTACTACCTCACCCTCTAGCCCTCCCTCAGGGGTCCACTCTCTATATAGTAACCTTTTGTTCCAGTATACAGACTCCCTGTTTCCTCTAGAATCAGGTGCTTCCCTAAATACCCCATTCAAGCTCAATAATATAGGGTCCAAGAATTGAGCCTGTCTCAACTCTATTTTTTTTACGCTTCCCAGCTCTCTTTCCACAGGAAGTCTTGTATCTTCAGACTGTGGTGCCTCACTCTCAGCCTGGGTACTATCACTCACTTCTGACCTTGCAGTCACCCTGTCCAAGTGAAGATCAGTACCTACCAGCAGCTGTGGCTCACTTTCAGGCTCACTGCTGCAGGGTATCTCCCTCCCTGAAATAGCCACATTACCAGTCCTGGCTTTAGATGTGGGGTCTGTCTGGTTCTCCCCCAAGCTACCACACCCACATGCCTATCTCCAAGCCTAACTTTATGTAACTGCATGCACAGAAGGTGCTGCATTATCAAAATCATTCCCTATCAGGACATCTGCAGGGATATCCTCAAGCACACCTACTTGCTTCATTCCTTTTCCACCTTCCCAGTCAAGATGAACCCTAGCCAAAGGTATTAGGAATATGGTTCCTTCTAAAGCTCTGACTGGAGTGGACTGCCCAAACAAGTACTATACCTCTTTAACAACTACAGGCTTCACAATCATTATGCCAGAGGCTGTCTCTCTCTTAGCAGTGGTCTGTCTTCCAGCCACTAAAATAGGATACAAACTTAGGTGATAGTCAGGTACACCTCTTGTCTCCAGACAACTTAACACTGGCATTCTGTTATTCCCACTTGCCAGCTCCCTCATCTTATTTTCCCCACCTTGCTTCAGTGGGCATCTGCATGCTACATGGCCCCACTGGTTACATTTAAAACATCTAAACTTTCATACTGGCCATGTATCTGAACTAGTGGCTTCCCCTGTTACTGGTTGATTCTGTTAGGATGATTTAGACTGCCCACCATGGGTTTCCTTATATCAATGTGCAGCACTGGGTATCCTCTTTTTATGCAGTGATGCTTTGCTTGGTAAGTAGAGATCCTCTTTTCTCGCCAGATACTTTGCAGAGTTACACCACTTTTGGTCTGCCAACAAGATTCTCATGTCCTCAGGCAATGTGCTAAGGCTTTCTTCCTTCACCAAAAGGTCTGCCAGCCTTTCAAAAGTGGTGAACCAGCTCTCAGTCAGCCACCTATGAAAATATGTATTAAACTCCGCAATATGATCATGTACACTTTCATCTGCCTTGTGTCTACACTCACAAAACTTTTTTTCTGTAAGCTTCAGATTATACCAAGTAATTTAATTTCAGGTTATTTTTCAAAGTTAGCTGGACTGAGATTAACCTTTTCTCTTCCAGGATCCTCTGTTGCAATATATTAATTTCAACAATTACAATACAGTCTGACATACAGGTGTATTTCTTTTCTGTCCATCAGGACCCACTGTTAGTATAGTTTTTTTAACACAAGCAACTTTACAAATGCATTTTAACACAAACACCTGTACAAATCAGTTAGATGTACAAACAACCTGTAATTCTTTACAAAACCCCAGCTAGCTATGCTGGCATATGTTACACATCCACTACCCTACTCCACATGGCATAGCTGGTATCTCACATCATCATACAGATATAGAGCAAACGCTTAATATTTTTCAAAAATTCTATGAGGATAAAAATAATAACCTTGAAGTTTGCGAAGCATCACTGGGTATATTAAAAATCAGTGTTCTGACCATAATAATAAAATACAAGAACAGGAATAGATAAAGTAAAGTGTGTGTGTGTGTGTGTGTGTGGGTGCTTGTGTGTGTGTGTGTGTGTGTGTGTGTGTGTGTGTGTGTGTGTGTGTGTGTGTGTGTGTGTGTGTGTCCATAGATATCAGTGTAGGACATTATATTGAAAGTTCAATGTCCCTGCACCCTAAAGATCAACATCTGAATGTTGAATGCATGTAGAACTACTTGTTCTATGCATGCTCTGGTGATTACCCTGGAGTGGACTAAATAGACAGCAAGTGTTTTTGCAGGGGGTTGCACCCCCTTGCACCCCCACACACTCTCAGCTAATTATATATACTAACCCCAAGATCGCACTATCCCCAGGAAAAGTAAATATTTCCCTACCCAGGGAATGTTAATTTTACACACCTGTTGTCCCTTTGCTTGTATTGACCATTTGGTGTTGATCTACTGTATTGGGACACTGTACATTTGATACAGTGTCTGACACCCATATATACACACAAACACACATATATTTATATATATATATATAATATACATAATATATATATATATATATATATATATATATATATATATATATATATATATATATATATATATATATATATATATATATATATATATATATATATATATATATATATATATATTTATAGGTTCAGAGGTAAGTATTAGGCAATCATTCTACAAGCCATAATAAATCTATCCAAAAAACCCTATTCTAAACTTCCAGGCAGCTTCAATAAGGGCAAGACAAGATAGATCTGGGAGAATTTGAGGCTGACCATCAAATTACCTAGGTGAAAAAGGTGCTACTCTACTTGACATGTAGTGGGAGCTTACTCCAGACCTGATGAATATGTTGTGATATGAATCTTTCATGCCAAAGTGTCTTATTTATCTACTGATGAAGGGTTTGTTCCTTTAATGGAGTATTTGAGATACCATTGGGTTTGCAAAGGAAAGGGAGTTCAGAGAGGGTGGATCTTTCATGGCGTGAAAGGCAAGACACAGATCTCCATGAAGGAGACTGTAAGAGACTGACTGCATTGAAAGGGCTGCTAGTCTCTCCTGATAACTAAGATTTTTGAAGCCACTAACCTTTTTAGTTATGAATCTCTGAGGTCTCTCAGGTTATTTGATATGTTTGGACAAATACATGCCAGAGTCTGCATTATACTCAATAATGTACCTGATAAGATATGAGTAAAGGAGAATTAATATTTCTTTAGATCTAGTGGAAATGCCTTTGGAAAAAGAGAGAAGCCAGATAAAAGGCTTTCTGAACTACTGTGGCAACATGATTGTCAGATGATAAGGAATTATCAACAGGTGTGCCTAGATCCCTTACCACAGTCTCTGACTGAATGGTTGCATCATCTTTATAGGAAGTGAAAATGTGTTTTTACCAAAATGAACTATGTTGCATTTCTTTACATGCAATTTGAGACTAATGCCCTTGCAGCATTTTTTTAACATGATCTGACCCATGTTGGTGAAATTGTAAGTCAGTTGAAGATCAAGTAACTACACATAATTTTCAATTTTCTGCAAACGTAGTTATCCATAGTTCAGGAGTGCTTGCCTGAAGGTCTGAGAAATATATGTCACATAAGAGACGACCCAAAACTGAGTGTGTGTTTGTATATAAAATACATGCATATATGCACATTGCACAATAACTTCTATGATTATGAAATTATTTTCCTCCATACAGATTGGTAAATTTTAAAGAAAATGCTGAAGTGCAGCTCTTGTGATGTTTTGCTGCGAATCGCAGAAAATGACTTCATTGTGAGCTGGCTACATAACACAAAAGTGTAAATGTCCAGTGTCAAAATAATTTATATATTTCATTAGTTTTCATTACATTTCTGTACCATTCTTTTCTGTAACAGCATTAAACACAACTTGGAAAATGCACAGGTAATGCATTACAATAGCTTCTCTACTGTCTAAAGATTACGTGAAATATCTATCCATGAATCCTATCTACAGGATGAATGAAGTCAAAGGTTATTCTCTTGGAAATCAGAAATGAAGAGAACAAGAAGAATTAAGAAGATGTGCTAAACTGTGTGAAACTATCAGACTGGGGTGCTAGAAATGCCTAGCTTCCTTTTTCTCCTGTGTTATGCTGCATTTTGAGCCTTTCATGTTCTGGTTTAGGTACTAGGTATTTATTTATTGCTTTTATTTACCAGGATATTCTGATTGTGAAAAAAATCATTTTCATTGGAGGCACAGGGAGAAAAGCTCCAAATATGTATAATGAAAAATTACAGCAATGAGTTATAAATAATAGAAATAATATACAATTATGAAAACAGTGACTATATATTGCAGTGATTAACTACAATAAAGTATAATTCAGGAAAGAAAACAGTAATATGGCAAAAGATCAATGCAACATTATTAGAGATAAAGTGAGAGAAAATGAAAGGATTGTACATTACATTGGTGAAGAAGGAGAGAAAAGGAGAAAGTGGTAGCTGTGATTAAGGTTACTGTTTAGTGGAAAAAGTCAAAAAAGATAAAAACAAAAGCAATAAAATTTAGAAAAAGTGGAGTGGGAGAAGGGATGATTATAGGGTGGTGAGTTTCTGGAGGGGAGCAAGAACAGATCCTGGAATCTATAAAGTGAACCTTCAGATTTTTTTAAAGGAGCTTGTGCAGTGCTTATCTATTATTGCTAGGGCAATGGAGGTATACAGCACATCTTTGATATTCTGTTATATGAGATTGGAATATTACTGATAAATTTATAAAAAAACTAATACGAGTGATCAAAAATCATAAGCTTTTTTATAATAGTTATAACTTATATCATTAGATCAATTATGATTACATCAGGTTTTTAGACCACTTTTGATTAGATAAAGTAATAGACCACTTGAATGGATACACACATATGTACCTATTCATACACATACACATTGACATATCAATAGAAAGATAGATAGATAGATAGATAGATAGATAGATAGATAGATAGATAGATAGATAGATAGATAGATAGAAAGATAGATAAAGATATGTGTGTGTGTGTGTGTGTGTGTGTGTGTGTGTGTGTGTGTGTGTGTGTGTGTGTGTGTGTGTGTGTGTATATTATATCCCTCCACATTTAATGAGAGCTTTTTTTACCTAGTTGTTGTTAATAAACCTTCATGTTTTAAGCTGTAAGGAATGCTCTTCTAAAGGACCTTGTACATATATATTTGAAATTAACAAAATACTTATCTAGTTGACTTTCCTTCTATTAATAGTACATAACAAATTTGTGTCAGGTTCACGTTGTTCTTTCAATTCTTCTTATAAAGTATTACATTTCTGCAAATATAATATTTGCTATGTAAGTGGCCTATTATAAACAACTATTAAAATATAACTAAATTGCAAAATTAATGTTTGCTGCCATCACAGTGAAAAAATTCATTGTTTTTCAGCTGGATTAGGGTCCACACCTTATACGTATAAAGAAAGAGTAACAATTGTAATACATGCAGTATTACATTATTACACTATTTTATGATGTGATAGGCTTCTAGTTACTTATGCATTGCAGATGGTTAAATAATTGATTAGAATTCATAGTACAGAATCTTCCAGTAGAAGAGACATTTTCTTTTTTCTTCTATCCAGTTATGTTACAAATGAGTGCAAAGTGCACAATTTATAATAATTTGCATTAATACAGGTATGTCATTTTTGATTATTTTTGACATAGCAAAGCTACTTTTGAATGTAACATTTCCTTTGGTCTTCACTATAAAAATTTTAGAACAGATGTCTGAATTTGCTTACCATTAAAAGTATTGACATGGTTCAATCGCATATCTGTTTCATATGTGGCGGGTGTGTGTGTGTGTGTGTGTGTGTGTGTGTGTGTGTGTGTGTGTGTGTTAGGACAGGTATGACATATTTTTTCATCATGAAATCAAAGGCAACCTGCAACATTTATTTATTTTTAGTATATTTATTCTTCATGTATAGTACACTATAGCTTCATATTTTTAATTTAATTAAAAAGAGCAATGTTCTCCTGTAAGTAGTACTCATGGAAGCCACCACATTGAAAGTTGTTTTTTTTTTAAATATTATTTTTACTTTTGGAATTGGAACTAAAATAAGACAGAATTATCATGCATTTTGACTTTATAATCACCTTGTTAGATTCAAGCTGTAAGGCAACTTGCATAGAAGAATAACAAAGATATGCTAAGCAACTAAAGTATAACAAAGATGTGTGTTGAATATTTTTTAGGCTGCACGTTCTTGATAATAAAGACCAGAACAGTGGCTCACAATACGAAAGATGAGTGAAAGACATCCATACATTCTCAGAGGAGTGTATTCAAATTTGAAATGTTTTCCATATGACCTTTTCTGTGGGTGCAAAGAAATAATTTTCTAATGTTAAATACTGCTTAACACCTGCTTATCATCTGCCACCAGGGCTGGTGGTATTGTTCTACATGTACAGAATATAGATTATTTGAAAATATTAAATTACTCAGTTTCCACTGTAAATGGTTTACAGCAGGTTCCTGATCCATGGTTTGTTCATTTGGAAAAAACAGAAACCTAGCAACATCCAGTGACAAAACTGTAAGGCTAATAACATTTTTAAAATGCAAATGAGTTTCATATGCCTGACTGAACGACCTGCAATTCATGAAAGAAATGAGAAATAAAAAGCTTCTCCTAATGAACTCTTAACATTTCATAAATTTGTTTTCCATCCTAGCTAGGGGGCAGAACAAAAATAAATACATGCACTTAGAAGTTCTTTATAATGAATTACATTCATTTCTGAGGTGAAATATTGAAATGTTTTTCAGTAACAGAATTTGTAACTTTTCAAGTGATGAAAGAAAAGCTTCAGTGGTTTGCAGAATGTTCAGAAGTATTAGATATATTTTTCTGCACAGGTTATCGTGGTTTATTCAAGGTATTGTGAATGCATGCCTCTGTATACATGATGCTGTGCAAGCAAAAAACACATCTAAACCATGCCTTGTATGAAAGCAGTAAGTAACTTTTCTCTGTTATTTTTTACAGTCTTTAATTTTTGCCTCTTTTTAGCATAATATTTCTTTATATATTAACAATTTTGTGTCTGTTTGCAAGTTCTTGCACCTTTTTCTGCATATCCAGTCCCTGTTTTTGCCTACCATTTGCATGGTTTGTAATAGGGAAACAGGTTAACATTCATGATGTTTTGTGTTATGTTTGACTTCTCTGCAGCAGCATACCTTTTGGTCCTATACAATGCAGCACACAATAAACCACACCATGACGTATAGCCCACCAAGCAGTTTAAAAGAAAATCTAGGTACATTTCCTGATAATGACTATAAATGGTGGATGTCCGCAGCTTGGGAACTTCTTGCCTTGTATCTGATCGCTTCATTTGTAGATAATTACCAGAAACACTCTTTGCTTGGAAAATAAATCAAATAATTAACAAATCAGATGTCCTTCATGGAAAATCAGTTTCCTTATGAAATTTGGAATACTTTATTCACTTTTGCTTAGTAGGTGTATTTTATAGCAAGAAACCAAGACCTTAACCAAGAATCCTGTCAGTCTTGTTTAGTATATGTATACGTTACTGTACTGTACTATGTCCTTGTTATTTTCTGTAGTTGTTTGTGATATATGTACTTCGAACTGAAGCAGTGTAATTTCATTTAACTCGCACTGTGTGTGGGTCTGAATGACAATAAAGTTTACTTTGATGCTGAAGAATGACACACTTAAGCAGAACAATAAAAATTTGTAAACATTTGCCATACAATGAGAATACTAAATGCTGTAGCTGACTGAACAATAAAGTAAAACAATATTCTGGAGGTTCTGCTTCTCTGAACATTACTCTATGCACAACTTTACATAAACAACTATGGAAGGTGCACTCTAGTCACCTTCTGAATGAGATATGCATGAGCTTGACTCCCCACTAAAGTGTTGTGGAGCTATTATTTTAGAAGAGAGAATTTTTCAAGGAAGTAGAATTCATAGCTTTGTTATACATACCTTTATTTATATACATAGCTATATTTATATACACAACAACATGTTTAAACTATTTTGCATTATATGTCTTCATTTAGCATACAAACAAGCAGTTAAACTAACCAGGACTTCTACAATGTCTCTTTAATGTTTTACTAAAGATATGTGACTGATGCAATATAAGGCAAAGCATGTTGTAGAATTATTAAAGTATAGAGTGATGCATTTACTTTATAATTGTTTCTTTATTACAGTTTGGTTCAGTCTGTATAATCGCATCACATTTGAACAACTTGTGATTATTAGGCCACAAACCATTCAAAACTTTGGAAGCCATACTAACCAAAAAAATGGCACTACCAAGTTCTATCAGCACCATCACCAAATGTGTCTAATACACCCTGCACCATTGAATTTACACATATATATCTATCTACATATATATATATATATATATATATATATATATATATATATATATACATACATATAAACATATATAGAGATATAGATTGATATACAGATACATTATTTACTCATCCATCCAAAACTGCTTCACCCCATTTTTTGCACATGGGGTTGAGGTGTTACTTCATCAGTGGAAATCATCTAGATCCAAACTTCACAGTACCCAGTGGCTAATCGTGTCATGGCTGCTGTTTCATTCTACACGTACACATGCAGTGTCACACCTATGACCAGTTTAGAGCATCCATTCCAGCCACTGCATGTTTTTAGAATGTGGGAGGAAACCAGAACACCCAGACTAAACCCATACAAACACAGGAATGACATGCAGACTCCAGATATATGACTCAAAAACCAAGAATCAAACTAGAGAACCTCTTAATGCAGGGCAATAGCTCTGTATCCTGTGCCATTGTGTTGCCTAAATATATATATATATATATATATATATATATATATATATATATATATATATATATATATATATAACCACACACCCCTATGTGGGGGGTTATACCCCCTACACCCCCCTAACTATATATACTAACTCCAGAATCACACTACACTGGGGAAAAGGGCATAGTAGTGGCAGCATGTAGACTACTGTAAGGTACATGAAAGGTATATATGCCATTTTCCCCACTGTAGTGCAATCCTGGAGTTAGTATATATAGTTAGGGGGTGTGGGGGTGCAGTCCCCCACATTATGGGGTGTGGGAGGGTGTAGCCCACCAAATTGGGGATGTGGGGCATAGTCCCCTACCTAGTCTGGTTTTATATGGTCCAGTTTAAAATTTTGTATGTTGAAATTAAGTATTATGGATTTCAGTCTTATGGGTTTCAGTCAAGTGACATTTCAGTCATTTGAAATTTTTTGAAATTTCAGTCTTATGGTCTCAGTCAAATGAGTTTCAGTCAAATGAGGTTTCTATCATATCCTAGGGATCCATATGGATTCGTATTACTTCATTGAAATACCATTTCACTGACACTCATTTCACTTAGACCAAATCACCAAAAGTTAATTTCACCTAAAACTCATTTCACCTAAAACTCATTTCTCTGACAAGTAGTACTCTAAGGCAAGTCAAGGGTATATGTCCTTTTCCCCACTGTAGTGCGATCCTGGTGTTAGTATATATAGATAGGGGGGGATGTTGGTGGCAGAGCCCCCTATATTGGGGGTGTGAGAGGTGTAGCCCCCCCCACTTAATTTGGTTTTCTGTTGCCTGGTTTTGTTTTACATTATATGGTAAAACCCAATGAGGTGGAGGGCTATGCCTCCCACACCTCCAATTGGGGGGGGTTGTACCCCCCACCCCCACTAACTATATATACTAACACCAGAATCGCACTACAGCGGGGAAAAGGACATATACCTTTGACTTGCCTTAGAGTACTACTTGTCAGAGAAATGAGTTTTAGATGAAATTAACTTTTGGCGATTTGGTCTCAGTGAAATGGGTGTCAGTGAAATGGTCTTTCAGTGAAGTGATACAAATCTATATATATATATATATATATATATATATATATATATATATATATATATATATATATATATATATATATATATATATATATATATATATATATATAAATATATATATATATATATATATTATATGTATGTGTGTGTGTGTGTGTGTGTGTGTGTGTGTGTGTGTGTATGAAATCCCTTCTTTAGGAGAACGTCATCAGTGCTGACATGAGTTTAATCAACATAATTTGATTGAATAAACAGATGATGGACAGATTTGAGAGAGGCTTGGGTATATGCCCCTTTCCAGGTATTATGTAATTCAGAGTTAATATATATAATCATTAGAGATGATGTAGAGAGCTTGCCCCCCCTCCTACCCAACAAAAACAGTTATTTTAGAATTTTTTTCTGTAATTTTTGTTGCACACTGTGAGGGTATAGTGATTTGGTTTTGTCGGCTTTTTAACACTAACACTGTTGGAAACTCCTGGTGTTCTGGCTGCAGTGCGATTTAAAAACAATCTGGAGATATATCACTGATTGATAAGTATATCTCTTGGCATTTTAACCTTTCAGAGTTCTGCATTGTCTTAATTTTGCCTGACTGAATTATTTTATATATTTTCTGGCATTGGTTTCTGTTTCTCATCTGTCCTGAAACTGCATTGTTTTCTGTTTCTCATCTGTTTTGAAACTGTTTCCCCTCATTCCTGTGGTGAAGTTTATATCACTGGTCTAACAGCTTTTGTGCTATTTGATTGCTTCAAGGCTTGCTGATTTACAAATAGTTTCTGTTTGTAAATTATTGCATACACTGTTGGAAACACCTGGTGTTCTGGCTGAAGTGTGATTCTCAAACAATCTGGAAATATATTGCTGATTGATAAGTATAGTTCTTCGCATTTTAACCTTTCAGAGTTTTACATTGTCTTAATTTTGCCTGACTGAATTATTTTATATATTATCTGACACTGTTTTCTGTTTCTCATCTGTCCTGAAACTGTTTTTACCCTCCCCCCATGCTATTCTAGTGGTGGTGTTATAGTTGTTGGCTTTGCAGTTGCCCACCCCTACTTTAAATTTAATCTGGGACACCCTTCCCAGTCTGATGCTCACTCTACTTAATACAGAGAGAACATTTGAGAAGGCCAACCCACTTAGGTTCTTAACCTTTAATTTTTCTTCTGCTACTTCTTCCTCTCTCCTTGCACTTTACTAAAATAAATTGCACTTTATTTTGCTTTTGCCTCTTCTTAAAAGTACTCAGTTGTATTTATTCTGCCCCATTTATTACTGCCTGATAGTAGCCTGATTAAATTGGAACTGTTATTCTAAGCCTTTGGTTGAAGCACTTGGGCTCCAGACCAGTTGTTTTACATTAAGAAGTTTTGTGGTCTGCACTGTTGTGGCAGGACAGGCAGCTTACATCCTTCCAAGTTGGGAGTTGCTGATTGAAGGCTCAGTGTCTGTTATTCTAAAAGTGTATTAGGTCTGATTAAAGCAATTGGGCTTCAGGTCAGTTATTTTTCATTAAGAAGTTTTGTGGTGTGCACTCTTGTGGGGGGAGAGGCTAGATTCTGCCCTTCTGTGCTGGGAATTTCTGGTTAAATGCTTATTTTGCTTGATTATTTTGAACTGTTTCTTTCTGAAATTGGTGGGCCTTGGCTGCTGTAGCATAGATTAGATTCAAGCATCCTGAATCTAGTTTTGTTTGTATAACTTGAGCACTAATCCAGGCCATATCTTTTGGAGAAGGTTCCCCTACACCCTAGTAGCAGGAGTGTGCAGTTAGAACTTGTCTGATTGAAGACTGCTGGAACAGGGCTCTGTTTTGAGCTATTTTACTGGTTAATTGGGCAATTTGTTTAAATCAGTTTGCTTGTTTTCTATTGTTATATAAAAAATTGCACTTTATTCATCTGCTTTTACTGTATTTGTGTTTCTTCCTACTTTAATACTTTATTTTGCTTTTGCTTCTTGTTCTTAAAAGTACTTAATTGCATTTATTCTGCTGCATTTATTACTGCTTGTTAGTAGCCTGATTAAATTGTAACTGTTATTCTAAGCCTTTTGTTGAAGCACTTGGGCTTCAGACCAGTTGTTTTACATTAAGAAGGTTTGTGGTCTGCACTGTTGTGGCAGGACAGGTAGCTTACATCCTTCTTAGTTGGCAGCTGCTAATTGAAGGCTTAGTGTCTGTTATTCTAAAAGTGCATTAGTTCTGGTAAAAGCACATGGACTTTGGGCCAGTTATTTTACATTAAGAAGGTGTGGTCTGCACTCTTGTGGGAGTAGAGGGTAGATTCTGCCCTTCTCATCTGGGAGTTTCTGGTTAAAGGCTTATTGTGCCTGCTTATTTGAACTGCTTCTTTCTGAAATTGCTATGCCTTGTTTGCTGTAGCATAGACTAAATTCAGACCTGCTGAATCTAGCTTTGTTTGTATAACTTGAGCACTAATCCAGACTATCTTTTTTGGAGCAGGTTCCCCTGCACTCTAGTGGCAGGAATGTGCAGTTAGAACTTGTCTGATTGAAGTTTGCTCATTTTTCTACTGTTATATTACAAATATATATATATATATATATATATATATATATATATATATGTGTGTGTGTGTGTGTGTGTGTGTGTGTGTGTGTGTGTGTGTGTGTGTGTGCGTGTGTATATGTATATTTGCACTCATGTACTCACTAGTGGACAACAAATGTGACACCTTGGCTGACCAAATGCTAGCTAGTTCCTTTTCTCCACTGTAGGCTGAGTTTTTTCTTTTTTTGTGAGGAAATTTTCTACCGGAAAGACAGAGTTTAACTTGACTGCAGAAATGTTACACTGCTAGACTGTTATATACTGATTGCAAGTTTATTTAATGTAATTTCTGTTTATGAGTAACAAGTACAAAACATTCACATAAATGCAGTGTAGTTTATTATATCATTTGTTTGTCTCTTCAATGTCTTTACAGATTTTCCAGATTTGGGTAATTGTATCTATGCTACCTTTATGCTCTTATTTTGAAAAAGAGGATCCAGGACATGGGAATTGGATTTAATTTGTAATATTATTAGTTAGATAACACTGAGTGTTTACAAGGTAGTGCAATGGCAAATTATTTCATATTCAGGAACCGATCTCCACTACTTATGAGTTGATGATGTACAGGCAATGTTAAGTATTGGCTTATTTTCTGGCAATCATGAAATTGGGATTTACTTACCATTTTAACAGGCATATGTAGAGAAAAACATAGATTTCAGAATTTTCAGGGTCAAATCCAAGATACTTGAAGTGATCTTTCAGTACTTAGAACCTAAAAAGCATGTATGTTAGTTTAAAAACAGATTGCAAATGCTATACTTTCAGACTATCAGTTTTACTCTCAGCAAAAAATACACTGAAATGCCAAGTAGCTTTGCTAACCCAGGTGTGTCTAGTGAAATTGAATGGATATGTCTGCCTAACTTTTCCACCTTAATTTTAAAATATCTGACTTTGTTTTTAGGAGTGTCCTATAAGCAGAGCAAAATGCATAGCTAGGTAAAGATACAGATAATTAAATGAAATCAGTTAAAGAAGATATAGCTGATAGGGGTCCACGAATGAGATAACACAGGATGCACAAGAAAAATGAGAAGAGATTTGGAGGTGCACAAATGTGATGCAATTTTATGGCCCTGTTATCACAGAGTATATGGGGAACTGAAAATGAGAGAGCTTCATAATACAATATGGAAGACAGAGATGCTAGTGGACTATTTAGCTGCACATGAATGGCTAGACAGTGACTGCAATGGGCATGGGAAACAGATGCCTGCAGTGTGGATGTGTAGGAAAAATTAGGAGAAATAAAGGCAGAAGACCTCAGAGGAGGACAAGCAAGTGGGATGAAAAACACTAATGTGAAGGCTGAAGATTGGAGCTACAGCCATGAAACTGAAGGCAAGGAGAAGAAAGAATGGTAGGACAGGTGCAATGTGCAATGACAAGCTGTAAGGAGAAGAGGAGTTAGAAACATATAACCAGAAACTGAATCTAGAAGGGTAATAGGAGCAAAGTGGGCAGAAAGGGTCACTTGGATGGGAGAGGCAAAAGGAAAAGTGACAAAACAGTGAGCAGGTCTTGTAGGAAGAGAAAAAAATGGATGTGGAAGAGTTTACATATGCCACAGAGAGAGAGGCAATACAGAGTGAGAAAAACTGAGAATGGTGGAAGTACAGAAGGAAATGCTATAAACTGGTAGGATAGTAGCATTTGTGAGGAAGCATATGGGATGACAGCTAGTGTTTGGGAAACAGAAGAGAGTTTCAGTGATTGTAGACACAATCCCAGATAAGATTAGTATTAAAGGTGAGTAAAAAGGGAAACAACAGTTTTTAGTGAATATAGACTCTAGGCTTAGACTGACTCAAAGGAGAAGGAGGTGATCAAAGTGATTATCCATTGGAAAGGAGGGGTACTTGTCTTGGTGAATGTTGTCACCAATATTGTCATTTAAGCCACTTGATGTGGCAGCAAGCAGAATCTGGGAGGTCACAAAGAGATGTGGAGAGGCAATTGGTGATTGCATTCTCAGCTGTGTGATCTGTACTGCAGCTTGAGGAATAATGGGATTACAGAGTACAGTGACTGGATGTGGCAGTGGACAATGAACAAAGGCTTTTTACTGGTTGAAGTATGGGAGGTGATCTGGCAAATACATCAGTTCTGTGCAATGTGCAGGCTCTCTTCTAATCCAGGAGGGACAGTGATGTTGAGTGTTGGGTTGGAAAGGTACATCTCAATTATTGTACCTTTAAACTAAGATGGAAGAGGGGACACAGAGTGACAGAACAGAAGAGGTAGAAGAGGGATACAGCCATTTAAGCAGTAGACAGAAGGTAAAAAAAGCACGCAAAAGATAGCAAGAGGCAAACAAATTTCACTAGGACCATAGCATAGTTTTACTCTGCAGTGCAAGAGTCTGGTTAAGACAAGGCAGCTATAGACAAATAAGTAAGATTGATGGTTGAAATTGCTGATATCACAGAAACATTGGCCATTAAAATATAAGGTGGGATATGGACACACTTGGGTATAGGTTGTTCACTAATGACAAAGAAAAGAAATGGGAGTTAAGTAGCAATCTACGCAAAGTATGACATCAGATGTGAGGTCAGAGAGGAGAAAGAACACTAAACCCAGAATAGTGCAAGGGTGCTAATTAAATACCTTGGTATTTAAGTAGAGGAATGGGGAGGAGCTAGGGTAATGATAGAATGCATTCTCCACTTTACACAACAAGACATGAGTATGAGAGCCAGGAGGACACATACATACATACATACATACAAATATGTCAAGCAGGGGCATTAATGCCCTTCTAGCTTGCCAATATACCAAAACACTGGTTCCCATAATAAGTATCCAAGCTGTTCTGAAAATATCTAAACTAGTACTTGCTTTAATGTAATTTGGTAGTATGTTCCATGCATTAGCTACTCTGTCAGAGAAACAAAATTAATGCACTTCTCATTCCTACAGAATCTTCTACATAGGCTGTCTGATGATTATCAAGTACTTTCTGACAACCCCAAACATTCCCAGAGGTAATTGTCTCTAAATGCCCTATGTACCAGAATAAGATATCCTCTTAGATATCTATAAGAGACATTGTACAAGTTCAGATATTTCAGTCATTTATAACAACTTAAATTTTCACATCTTGGATGCCCTTGGTATATTTTCGCTGTACTCTTTCCACTTTACTCATGCTTGTTTTCTTATACAGTTTCCATATTGTTACTCCATACTCAAGTTTGGGTCTAATGTAAATAACAAACAATGACTTCATTATTTTTGATTTCCTAGACTTTATAAATCTTTAGATACAACCTATAGTTTTGTATCATTAAACAATTGGTTGATATGATTAGAAAAACTCATTGCTGAATCTACCCATATATCCAGGTCCTTAAATGAGTCTATAGTTTCAATCACTGTGTGCTGTATTAAATATTCACCTTTCAATTTATGTCACCCAAATCTCATATGCTTACTTTTTGATGTATTTATCAGCATATTATTCTTCTGTGCCCAAATAGTCAATTTAGCCAAGTTATTTTGCAGACATGCCTTATCTATAACACATGTAATTAGTTTATCCAGTTTCAAGTCATCAGCATATAGACTGTAGAACACCCAGATGAAAAAGTTAGGTCTGAAAGATACAATCTAAATAAGTAAGGGCCTAGGACAGAGCCCTATGGGACATCCTGACTGTAACCAAGGATTCCACCTGTCCAGTTGCTGTATGATACTTGCCATGTCCTATTTGTAAGCCATGCAGCTGTCCATCTTATCAAGAGTAAATCACTATCTAGTTGTACTAATTTATTGATCAGTGTTTTTTATATAACCCTGTCAAATGCTGAAGTTAAATCTATATAAATTACATCACAGCACAATTTCTCATTCTTAGCTGTTATATTGTTATAAAACATCATGCTACAGGTGGTAATAGACCTATTTTTAATAAATGCATGCTGATATATAGTTTCAAGTCCCAACCTATCCAGTTCTGACAATAACTTATCCAATATTAGCTTCTCTATTATTTTTCCACAACATGAAAGTAGACTTGAGGGTCTATATGTCTCTGGGTTTATCATACTCCCCTTTTCCTTAAAGACTGGTTTAATAAACGCATGCCTCCAATCTTGAGGAATCTCCCCATTTTATATGACCTAGTGAATAATAGATATAATGGTACTGTACGTTCTTGCTGAAGTGTTCTCAGGTCATTGTTACTAATTCCATCTCCTCCCTGTGCTTTGTTTGGATCAAGTTTGCACAGTTCTTTTTCAATATCTAATTTGATTCCAGTATCTGGGGTTACCTGGATGTCAGTAAGACAACGTATCACCCCTTTTGTGGAGCCAAACTGTTTTGCATAAGATTTTATAAATATATCTATAATCTGCTGTGTCTGAGAAAAAAATTTAGAATTTGCACACAGTTTATAAATGTGTGTATCTTTACTCCTTCTACATCTTATGTATCTATAAAAAGTTTCCTGTTATGCTCAATATCTTTATATACATTTTCCTCAAATTTTTCTTGATCTTGTCTCACACTATGTTTAATCTGTTTGTCCAACTTGTTTATTTCAGTTTTCAAAGTTGTAGTTCAACCTCTCTGCCATTTCTTATATTTTTGTCTCTCATCTTAATCAGATATCTTGTTCTTATGGAAATATATCCACTTGATGTTGTATGCCTAGATCCTGATGCTAAACATTTTTTGGATTTTTTTTGCACTCAATTTCTCTTTTAAAACTTTCCACATTCCATCTGCAGTTTTCATACTGAAAACCTCACTTCATTTAGTTTTACACAGTGACTGTTTTGCTTCCATATAATCTGTAATTAACCTTCTGTGCATTGGCTTAGATTTCAGTTTGGCAGAATTATCTAGCAACAAATTAACCTTTATAACCCCATGATCACTGCAACATCAATGGTGGTAAAACTTGACTTGAAGTGACAGCAATTTCTTTAGAATCGCAAACAATATCTAATATATTCCGTCCCCTGGTAGTTTTTTTTTAACAATCTGAAGTAACTGCTGTTCCTGAATATATGTTGTGAATAATTCCTTACTAATGTTGTTGAATCAATATTATTCCAGTCTGTTTCTGGTAAATTAAAGAACCCAGTTAATATTATTCTTCCCTACTGTGCTTCATGCAATAACTGTATGAATTCCTCTAGGTCATCTGTACTTGACTTTTGTAGTCTATACACTCCAACAATTGTTATATGTTCCAGGGTTGACTTTATTGTCACAGTTACACAATCTATAGTATTGGTTTTATCATTGAACATGTAATAATCATAGGTCTCTCTATCATAACACCTCCACCTGATTTTTTGTTAGAATGTCTGTTACAGTAAAAACATTAATACCCTGACAGAACTGGTTTCCACTCATTGTTTTTTAACCATGTTTCACAAACAATAACAGCATTAATCTTGTGATAACTTAGCAAATTTTCCAATTAAAAACACTTTATTATTAATGCTGCTAGCATTAATAACCATCAGAGCCAAATGTTGGTATCTGTGAACTGTTACATTTTTGACCTGGCAAAGATACTGTCTTGTGTTTGTCAAATATTGCAAAATATCTGCTGCAAAAATTCTCTTCCTGATCTTGACAAATGCACACCATCCTGTCTCAACACATATGTGCCCAAAACTAGGCTTGGATGCTCTACACATTTCCATTTTTTTAAACAGGACATTTTTCCATGTAGGTATGTACCTAAAAAACTTCTCATTCACAGTTACTTGACTATCCATTCTATAGGTGATTTGTGAAAAATATGTCCCAACACCAGTGCAAGCTATACTATCTAAGAGGGTTGTCAGTTCCCTACTAACAGTCAGAGAATCCTTGCGGGTGACATAATTTGTACCAACATGAATAAAAACAGATCCATGGCTCCATACTTTAAGGTGTTCCAAGGCTTGTCTCGCATCTCCTAGTTTTGCTCCTGGCTAGTATAAGACTTTTTGATGTTCATTATCATCTCTGCAGATATAAGTATCAGTTCCTCTAGTAACTGACTCTCCAATTGCAAGAATCTTTGCTGGCCAGCTCTGAAGAATCTTCAGCTTATAATACTGTAATATCTGCTCTATCAATTGTTAAGAAGGATATATATTCATCACTATTAGCCTTATTAATCCCACTGTTTTCATTGTGTATAAAATTCTCATACAGCCAGTATTGTAAATCCACAGCTTGAGTCATGTAGTCAACATCTGTCTTTCTCTTCTTTTTTCATAGAGCAATGTTCTTCAATCCTTCCACATTCAATTTTGATTTATTCCTTTTCACCTGCCCCTTGCCTCTTTTCTCTAAATTCTCCATTAGAAAAATAATGCCTTTTTCTATAGACTAAAAGGTTTTCTGATATAAAAATATCATAATTCCCTGTATCCTGTGTGTTACATAACAAAGCTGTGTCCTTTTTACTATGTATTCTCTTTCCTTTACAGTCATTAGTCAGTTTCTTTTTCTTCCTTTTTATTTGTTCTGAACATCTTCCTTTCATTTTTTTTTGTTTCCTTCTAAACAAACTGGATCCTCAGATTGCTGAATATCTGCATCCAGAATTCCAAAGCTGTCAGGGCATTGTCTTGTTTCACAGGGGTTGAATTGTGTTTATAGACAATAGATGTATCATTTTCTAAATGGGTTCTATTTCTTCTTTGCCTAACATTATTTATTTTACCAGTCCGGTCGTTAATGTATGAAACAACAGTTCTCCAAGCCATGCCAATTGCACAAGTGCAATCATCATCACTAAGTCTAGATTTACTTCTAACAATGGTAAGCAAATCATCCAACTTTTGACACAAGGAACACAGATTAACAGTGCTATCATCTGTTACCTTTAAATATGCATAGCATTTATTACACTGCAGAAGATAGAACACAGGAGTTGAGTAAGACAAAGAAGGTCATACTCATAGAGGAATCTGATTCTACCAAGAGAGACTGGGATATTCTGACCTTTGATAGGGAGAAGAAGTTGACTGATATTTTAGACTACATTAGGTTTAGCCATCTGACACCAGCCTATATCAAAAAAGATGAAAGGCCTGCCGTACTCCTAATAAATGCAGAGATGGCCATGGATGCCTAAATTAAGTACAGCTTCCATCAGTGATAATTTCACTGTGAGAATGGTAAAAGGAAAAAGAGGATAGGGTGGGATTTTAGTAGAGTGAATTGTTCTGGGCTGGAGATGTGGTCAAGGACAATGTGGGAGACTGACATGAAACTGAAGGACTAAATAAGCCATAGGAATAGGAATGGGAATGGTTCAGGGATGGAGTACTTTTGGCCATGGACAAGGTTGTGAGGAACTGACAATAAGGCAAAAAGAGAAGGCCAATGTAGCTGTATAGGAATGTGAGGATAGCGATTAGTGTAGAAAATTTGGTAGTCAAAAGTTAGCAAGGAAAATGTAAGGTTGTCAGCAGTGTCTAGTACAATAACTAATAAGGGTTAATGGCAAGAAGCAGCTTTCTGTCAAACCTGATGCAGCTTCATGTCTAGCTTACCTATGGACTTATTCAAGGAAGTAATAACAGATATGAATTACTCATCTTCAGTCAGGTTTGTCAATCACCACCCATAGGACATTGACATGAAAGTTGGAGTGGATAGGGATAGGAGGAAGACTAGGGAATGGATAGCTATATGGGTGAGTGATAGAAAGCAAAGGTTGCTGTAAGAAAGACAATCTCAACATTTACGAGAGTAGCTTCACAAGAGCCCATTTTCTGTGGAGATCTGGAGAGAAAAGCACCATTCAACAGAGAAAAAAAAATAAAACACATTACATAAGAAGCAGTTGAAAACTATACATTTCAAAAATAATCAAAAATATTTAGATATACTAAAATTATGTTACAAAGAGAACAATGAGAAAAAGCAAAATAAAGCACTATATACAATTTTGGAGAGCTTCCTTTTGGAAATTCATAGTAGTAACAGGTAAAAATCATGTATTTACTTTAATTGCAACTATAAAGGGGAGAGGCAGAATATGATAGGTTAGTATAAATTGGGAGGAGTGATAGGAAAAGGTTATTTAAAGTGGTAGAGAGGGTAGGATTGCCAGGTGAAGATGAGGATATGGAGATGGGTAGAGAATCTGTACAGATGGGGTGAAGAAAAGTAGATGAAATGTATGTTTTTTCAGTGGTATAGCATGAGCAGAGCCACATGTATGATAGGTGGCCTTTCAGAAGGTGCTTAAAGGAAGGATGATAGTTACAGTTCTAATAGTCTGTAGAACAGAATTCCATGTTTTGGCATAGAGTAGCAGTAATGGCTATTTCCAACTGCTTTTTGAAATTTATGGATAGTGTTGAAGTTGTTTATCATTTGAACTTAGGGGTCTGTTTAGGGGATAGGAAGGAAGGAGCTTAGTGCAGGAAAGGCATGGGGTTTAAAATGATGTTGTGGGCAGTAACTAGCAGTATAAAGTCCAGGTAGTGGGGTAATTCAGGTCAATTAAAACTTTAAGGAACTTGCAGTTCTTTGTATAATATTGTTCATTGGCAGAAAATGTAGCAACTTTCTTGTACCATATTTCAAATTTAGTTTTAACAGATACCAGCAAGTTGTTAAGGATAGGAGTACCATATATGAGCAAAGGAAGGAGGTAAGTGGTTGCCATCTGCATTTGACATCAATTGTCACAACAAGCAGTTTTGTAAGAGATACAGTTTATATCTCTGTATTGTTAAGTGAGAAGAGTTTGAAGCTGGAATTGTCTTTTGGGTGTACTTTGGGGAGGAATATGAGAAGCTTTTTTTTTAGGGGTGAGTAATAATTTGGTATTGTGAAGCTAGTTTTCAAAGGGAAAGGCTTCTTGTGTTGCCATTTGACAGTTTTCTGCCTGTCAAATAGACAGCTTTTAAACCACTGATGTTAAGGAGGGGATAGGCCAAGACAGTGCAGTTGTTTGTTGAAGGAGTATGCTATGTGACATGGTATCAAAGGCTTTGGACACATCAAGAAATATGGAAGAGATATGTTTGCTGGAGTCCCTTTTCTTGTTTATATTATCTAAAAAGGATACTATTGCAGTAGTTGTACTATGGTCAAAGTGGAATCTATGCTGAGCATGGGTTGAGAGCTATTCTGAGAGGAGATGGTGAAGAAGTTGAACGTGGATGTATTTTTCTATGATTTTTGAGAAGAGAGGGAATTGCAATGGGAAGAAAGTTAAGCAGTTCTGTAGAGTTTCTTTCCTTATTCAGTGGGATGGCATATAATCTTTTCCAAATGGCTGGGACATAAGATTCAAGGATGAATCTATTGATTGATGTAGCTACTGGGTAAGATATGGATTTTGCTGCCATCTTGAGGTATTTAGGTGGGAGTTTGTCAGCAGCTATGGAGCAAGGTTAGTTTAAGTAGCAGTTTTTAATAGGAGACACTGTTACACGTTTTAAGATAAAGTTGTTAGCATTTGTGGCTAAGGATTGTTTGGATTAGTATTTGTCAGAGGTTAATGTAGTAGTGGAGGTGGTAGCTAGTAATATGTCATGTGTTTGCGTAGGAGAGGGTGATGTGCTGTTGGTTAGGCCAATTATACTATCTATAAAATATTTATTAAATGAAGTTGGTATTTAAATAGGGAGCCAGTTTGAGAGGGATATGGATATTTTTTGAGTCAGGATTGAGAAGTGTGTGAATAGAGGACCAGAATTGTTTTGGATAATTTTTATGATTAAGGTATAGTTGGTCATAGTATTGTCTCTTATATATGTATATTTGCTTTTTAGATAGACTATGAAGTTTACTGTATGGCTGAAAGTTTGTTTTTTTTATTTAGCCACCCTCTCCAAGCCTTACTTCTGGTATGCATAATGTTTTTCGTGAGCGTGAATATCGAGGGGGAGTGTTCTACTTTTATTCTTTTTATATGTAGAGGGGGCAACGTTATTTAGGGTGCTTTAAAAAAGTAAAAGTATTAAAAGTTGTAACTATATAATCTAATGGAAGAGTTTTTAGTATAGTCCAGTTGAAAAACCTTAGCTTACTGTTGATTAAATCTTTGTTAACTTTTGTGAGATTCCTGTATAGTTTAAGTTGGTGGGTATCAGTGTAATTAGTGGTAAGTCTGTGTCTGTATGCAGGGTGATGGTTACTTAGGGAGTTAGGATAGGTGACATTGATAGTATACCTACTGTGGTCTAGGACTAAAATCCAATCAAGAATTGATCCCGTAAAAAAAAAAATAAATAAAGGCTCAATTCTTGATTGGATTTTAGTCTAGTAGGGGTTGTGATTAGTTGAGTCAAACCAAATAGATTATGTAGGAAGAGGGACTGTCAGAGGTTACATTTTACCAGTCAGTATTGAAATCACCCAGAATGATTTTTAAATAAGTAATGGTACTATATACTCAATAGAGCAATTCTTTGAATATGGATATGTTGTTGCTGGGTGGGATGTAAATTACAATAATACAGAGTATTTTTTTATTAGAGCTTAGCTTTAAAAGTTTCATGAGTATTTCGGCTGAGTGAAATATGGGAATGAAGTTGTAATAGGAGAGGTTATAGGAGCAGGGGGTACAGTAGGGTGACTCCTCTTCCTTTTTTGTAGGGTCGGTCAGTTCTAATAATGTTATAGTCTGGGATATCTGGGGAATAGAGTGATGCCAAGAAATGTAGATCTGTAACTTAATTACACATACTAAGAAGATTTAATGTTATCATACTTAGTTTATTGGCTGGACTTGTGATTGACAGGGGGAGACTGCTATATCTGTGATTGGGAATTGGATTGGGTGGCAAATGTCTTTGTATAGGGAGTAAAGGATGTATTAGAGAAGGGACCACTTGCAAATGAAGGAAGGGGGTTATCTGAGCTATTATGGTGCTTGCTGGAACTGATGGTATATAGGTTTACGTTTATATTAGTAGAGCCATGATTTGAGTGTATGCCCCCACACAACTGAATCTTTGAGTTCCAAAGTAAAAACTTGGAATAATTCTTAAGGGTGGGTATAAGAAGATGTTTGTTTTGAGAAAGGGGTGATCATAGTGAACTATTCTGCATTTAAGACAGAGACTAGTGGCGATATTGAAGAGCCTAGGAAGAAAAATAGTTATTATAAATGCATAAGTTAAGTAGGTGGCTGAAGATTGGAGTTGTAATAGTATAGTTTAAGGGAAAGTGATAGTATGTTCAGTGGGAGGTCAGTACTAGAATATGAGATAATAATATAAGGACCAGAATGTTGTATACCAGAGCTACTAATCAGAGGGAGATTGGTAGAGGATTATAGTTTATGAAAGAGTCTTTAAATTTGCAAAGTAGATGGAAAAGTGAAGGATTGAAGTGGTATAAAAGGATAGTGATTGTCTGGGGTGTACAGAAAGAGGTTGAGATGATTAAGAGATTACTTTATATATTGTATGGACAAGTTTTTAGCTATCCTGCCACTGAGTGATCAAACCAGGTAGGATTTGGCAGGATTGGATGAGAGAGAGGCTGAGATGATTAACAAATTAGGTAATTATATTGTGTGGGAGCAGTTTTGAACTATCCTGATGCTGAGTGTTAAAATCTGTTAGAGGATGTTGTATAGTGAAAAATTAATATAGAGCAAAAATGGGTGGGAATTGGGGCTTGGGTAGGGGACTGGAGTGAGCATGAGCTAAACAAGAGTGACTGGATCCACCTGCTTAGAATATTTGGAGATCCCAAAGTGAAACAATCAGTGAATAATACTCACAGCAGGTCAGAACTACAATCCAGCAATTCTACACAGCTATAAGGGCATAAAGATATAAAGGTCCAAAGCAAAGCAGGTTTAAAGGGTATAATGCTTAACAGTGTAGTTTAATATTCTTAGTGAGAGCTTGTTCCTTTGAGTTAAGGATGTGGAACTTTCTCTTTGAGTGTAATGGACAAAGCAGAAGTTGGGGGAAGGTTAATGATCAAATGACAGCTATTAAAGAGTGCAGTGCTTAACAGCATAGTATAATATTGCTAGCCAGAGTTTTTTTCTTTGAGTTAAGGATGTTTGAACTATTCATTGAGTGTGATGGGAAAGGCAGAGAGGGTGAAGGGAGAAAAGCTGAAGGACCAAATGGCAGCTATTAAAACTATGTTTAGCAAATACAGACTATTATTGTTATGCTACTTTAGGGTAAATGCCAAGTTATTGATTTATACAGAACTTTTGAACAGGCTTTCTTGGGATATTAGGTAGGGTAATGCTGACTATGACCTCTGTGTGCATATCATTTACATTTAAGAAGACACACTTATATAATGTATATATGGTAATAATGCCTAGACATCTATTTTAGTAACAATATACTTGGCCAGACAGTCTAGGTTGCCTTTGCCTTTCTGTCAGGAAATCCCTGTGGTCTTACAGTTAGTTAGTAGGTGTGTGCTGAGTTCAAAAATGCAGTTATGTAGGTTTGAAACAGTGAAATCAGGGGTGCATTCAGAAAAAGAGCTGTTGTCAGGGCAAGGTCTACAAAGATAAGAGGTGGAACAGGCAAACGATTGAGATGTGAAAATTAAATTACTAAAACAGTTGTATTTCAATGCATTTATTGAAGGAATTAGCTTAAGTGGTTTGGATACCAGAATCTGTATACCAGTTAGAGGTTGTATGAATTTGGATGTGTTCCAGTATTAAATATAACAAGCTAGATGTTGAGACTATAATGGGTTCAGTACTATTAACTATATACTTTTTACACACTGGTGCAGCTGGAAAATAGCAGTAGCTCAATACATTTCATACTAGTAGTATAAACAGTGAAGGCAGAACTCCATTATACCAAGTAAAGCATAAGCAATTACTTAAGGTTGTATGCAAGAATGCTAAACACACATTAGAACAGAAAGAAAATGCAAAGACTATTCCATAGTAGAATAAACATGAAGGCAGTACTCTACTGTATCAAGTAAAACATAATAAAGTACATACACTATGCAAGAATGTTAAATGCACCCTAGTTCTGTGCAAGGCTTATTCACTGCTGAAATAAGCCATCAGGGCAGTAAAGACTTCAGCAGAATAAACCTAACCAGCTACTTGATGTTTCAGTAATACAGTAACAACAGTAAAAGCTACAGATAAACTATTAAGCAATATTTCCTAATACACAACATACATCTTCTTACTGTTTCAGTAAAACAGTAAGACAATACAAAACTAGGATAAACAGTCAAGCCAGTAAAGCTTCATTGAATAAACCTATCCAACTCTTCACTAATAAAACAACTAGTAAAGACAGAACACGTTTAACTACATCAACTTAACCAATTACTACACTTGATATGCTGTGAAGCACAGATATACCCAATTGTTCAAATCAGTGTCTACCTATTCCAAAATACACCCTTCTCTAGGTTTAAACCTTTCTTTGCTATTCACAATATCAGTAATATAGACATGATAACAAAATATTTTTGTTGCTCTGGAACTATATGGTTGTTGACCAAAAATTAGTTTACCTGAGCTAATCGGAGGAAGTCGGATGAAGGGCTCTGAGCTAACTAATCTGTGATATATAACATTAAGTATCCTATTTTTTGATTATTTCTGAGTTATTTATAGCACTTTTATTTTACTCACTTTGTGTGAGGTATTAAGTAATTTTCTACAATTGTTAAGCATCTGGCTGGGTTTGTTTGTTCTGATTTTTGTTTCCCAGCCTCCCTCCCTCTTGGTATCTTGTTTTTATACTTGGTGGCTTTGCAGTTGCCCGCCCCTACTATAAATCTGATCTGGGACACTCCTCCCTGTCTAGTGTCATTACTTCATTCTACCTATTCCAGGGAGAACATTTGAGAAGGCCAACCCAGTTAGCTTCTGCTCCTCCTTTTCCCTTTACAAAAAAAAAAAAAAAAAAAAAAAAAAGGTTTTCTAAGCTTTTTTCCTGCCTTTCCTATAAGTTGTCTAGTCCAGATACAGATTTACTGTATCCAGGACTGTTTGTAAGCTTCTGAGTCCCCAAGCCTTTCTATGTTGGAGGGAAGCCTTCTAGCTTAATTTTGTTTCTTAGAACTAGCTAGTTTTCTAGTTTCAGTACTCAAATCTGTTTCTTTGAGCTCAGCACTTGTTCAGAACTCATTGTAAGCACTAAGTAAGCTACAAATTACTACAGCACTCACATTTCCTCACTTGTCTAGAGGAAAACAGTTTTTAGTACTTAATAAATAAGCACCTATCCAGGCATGTCTAAGGGTCAGCTCCTGGTGTTTTCTCCTGTCTACCTGATGAATCTGGGCATCTTGGGGCAATGCAGCAATTGCCTAATGTACACAGACAACCCTCTCCTCCTACCACCCAACACTACAACCTATGAAAGATACACTTATATAACCAAACTGGAAGCAAAGCTCTCTTCACCCAAGACTGGACTAGACAGTCAAGAGGAGAAGGTAAACACTTGCACCACACCACACATCACATAGTCCCTCAAAATCTACACCACCAAAACACACACATAGAAACACAAAACACACACCTACATTCATGGAGGCTCTCAAAATAAATCTACCCAAGCAACAGAGACCTCCAAAGCAGAAATGCAAGCAACCTCCACCTCACAACACAACCCAAATGACACATAGCCCACAAACTCAGTGTACCACTCAACCACAGCCATGAAGGCATAACAACGTACCCACCATTCTAGTCATAAGTGACTCTATAGTCAGGCACACTGATGTTCCACTCACCAGGCTAAACAAGGAGAAAGCTACTGTCAGCTGCCTGTCAGGTAACATGATCTGCCACATAGCGCATGCACTCAGGTCACTCCACAGCAAGTACAAATATGACTCTGTAATTGTCCATGTTGATGTGAATGACCTGAGATGTACCTCCCTGGACTACATGAAAAGAGACATGATGGAGCTTTCTGATCTTGTAGCCCAGGCAGGTATGACCCTAGCCCTGAATAGCATCCTGCCATCACCCAGAATGATACCACAATACAAGGACAAAATGATTGACTTCAACAATTGGCTAAGCTTTTGGTGTCATTCTAAGGGGATCCAGTATCTGTCTGCCTGGGATAACATGATCGACAAACCACGATGCTTTGCCAGAGATGGCCTGCACCTGTCGCCCTTGGGATTCTGGATACTGGTTAAGGCTCTTGCCACCCCTATAGTTCCTTTTTTAGGCAAGATTTAAATGACAAATTCACCACCATAACAGGTACAAGCAAGCAAAATCTGAGGGTAATGCTACTTAATGCTAGAAGTCTAAACTTCAAAATGCACTCACTCAAGGCACTCCTTAAAATGGAGAACATTGACATCTGTGCAGTGACAGAGACCTGGTTCAAGGCTCCAGAGAGCACCCCTGCATTACCAGGCTATAATTCATACCACACCTTTCGGCCACCTAACCTGGACTGAAGCACTAAAGGTGGAGGTGTGTCCATATTCATTAAGGATATCCACACCTCCAGGCTAGTTGCTCAGAATAATGCACCTGAGATTATCCAAGAGCAACTAACTCTGGGCAAGACCGCAATGCAAATTATAGCTTGCTACAGATCCCTCACCATGCCCCAGGAATCCCACTCCTCATTTCTTGATACACAGGAAAATATTAGGGTACAACCTAACACCCTAATAATAGGTGATTTCAACTACCCCAACATTAACTGGGAAAACTACTTATGTACCAACACTTGTGCTCAACGTTTTCTGGAATTCATAAATTCCAGTGCCTTGGATCAACTTATCCACACCTCTACCAGGGGGAAGCAATATCCTAGACCTGGTCATTACCAACATGGTGTTCCACACCAGAGGTCAATTCCTTGTTGGTCAAATCCGACCACAAACAAATCATCCTAGACATCCACAATCCACCCCCACCCCCCATTAAGGAAACCACCATAAAATATTTCTCCAAAGCCAACTTCACACTTCTTAAGACAGAAGTGGCAAACTTCACGAAACCCATGCTGATGGATAATAGAGATGCGACTGCTGAATCCTATACGATTGCACTTTATAAGCGCTTACACTAGTGCATGGATCGTGCAATTCCTAACACAACCAAGATGCTATCATCCAAAAAAAGAAGTCAATCTGGTGGTCCCCTGCTATAAACAAACTCTACAACAGAAGAAAGAATCTGTTGAAAAAAAAAGAGTAAAATCTCATGAGTGGAGGAACTCCATGGTCAGCCTTAGTAAGAAACTGAGATCCCTCATAAAATCCTCCAAAGCTAGTTATGAAAACAAAATCGCCACTGATTTTAAAGACAATCACAAAGCACTCTATAGCTATGTAAGGAATCTCAATGGCAACACTCAGATCTGCTCTGAGTTACAGCACAATGGCACTAAATATACAGAACCAACTGATATTGCCAACATCCTGGCAGATAGGTTCAGTGCTAACTTTACCCCTCTCTCATCCCCTAAAGGGCCCATCTCTATAGTGGAAGAATGCAAAGTACCTATAATCACAGCTGCACAGGTAAAATCACACTCTCCAAAGCCAAGTACACGGCATCCATGGGACCTGACAACATCCCAGGCTGCGTTCTACATGAACTACAGAATGAACTGGCACCCCACCTAAGTACCATGTTCAATCATAGCCTCACCTCAGGCTTTGTGCCCAATGAATGGCACACAGCAATGGTTATCCCACTCCACAAAAGGGGAGCCACCACAGACCCCAGGAACTACTGCCCCATTAGCCTGATGAACCTGGTCTGCAAGGCTATGGAGCGTATCATCATGGAACTTATAAACAATGACATTGATAATCTCCAAACTCTGGACCCTACCCAGTTTGGGTTTGTAAAAGGCAGATCATGTCTCCTAAACCTGATAGACTTCTTTGAAGAGGTCACCAAAGCCATAGATGAGGGTAAAGTGGTTCATGCACCCTATCTAGAACTTGCCAAGGCTTTTGACACCATCCCCCACTCTGGAATTATAGACAAACTCACTAAACTAGGTATAAATTCCTATGTCACAAGATGGATTGCCAACTGGCTCACTGACAGAACCCACACTGTGAAAGTAGCAGACTCTAAATCTATCTTCAGACCAGTGACAAGTGGAGTACCACAGGGTTCAGTCCTAGGTCCTTTCCTGTTTGGTATCTACTTCGCTGAAGTACAGGCTAACACAGAAGGTCTTTGGCTAACAAAGTTCGCAGATGTCTGCAAACTAGGAGCCATAATCAAAATTCCTAACGATGTGGACATCCTACAATAGGGTCTCACTGAGACAGGTGCCTGGTGTCAAAGTCATGGCCTCAAGCTCAATGCCAAAAAGTGCATTGTCATCCCTTTTGGTAAAATCTCTGTACCCATGAACTACAACATAGGCTGTAGTCTACTTAATACCGAAAGTGTGATTAGAGACCTTGGGACAGAGGTAGACAGTAGACTCTCCTTTGATAATCACATCGCCACAGTAGTCAGGAAATCCTTCTGCGTGGCACACCTCATCACAAAAGGTTTCTCATCCAGGAAAAAAGAGGTCATTGTTCCCCTCTACTCATCACTCATTAGACCCATTATAGAGTACAATGCCTTTTTTGGTATGTACCTCACAAGACATCTACAACAACTGGAAAGGCCACAGAAATACCTCACAAAGAGGATTACCAGCCTCAAACAGATGCCCTACACAGACCGTCTCAAAAAACTCCAGCTTTACTCTGTCGCATATCGCCTACTCAGAGGTGATCTCTGCCTAACATACAAAGCTATGTCAAACCCAGAGCTGTTGGACATGCTCCACATAAAGAAATCCCAATCTATCTGAGCTACACGCTCTAGGGACCTAAACCTTGTCACCACAATAAACAGAACATGCTGGTGGGATAGATTCCTGTCCCAGAGACTTCCCATACTCTGGAACAAACTACCTATCTATATCAAACAAAGCTCCTCATTAGCACTCTTCAAGAAAAATCTTGATGATTGGATGGGAGATAGGAAATTCTCCCCGGGGATCACTTCTGTGTCTCTGCTTGACAGGGGCACAGGAAAATAATTTTCTTGGTTGGCAAAAGCCAGGGTACCATTTGGCTAGGCTTATATAGGCCCTAGGACCAATAGCCTAGTACCTACCTATGAACCTATGAACCTATGAACCTCCTTCAGTACATCAAGGTTTTACCTTCTCTGGCATGCACACTGTATCGAGGACATCTCAGAGAGAACCTAACTACTTAGCAGAGGAAAATGGAACATCCAGCTAAGGGAAGCTTTTGAATGGCACAAAACATCACGGGAAGAAGAGAGAGGAAACAAAGACAGGAGGGTCAGGAACCACTCACCTCCACCTGCAGAGAATGTTGGGAGATCCCAAAAGAAACAATCAATGGATTGTACTCATAGCAGTCAAAACTTCAACCCAGCAATTGTACACAGCTATAAGGATATAAAAGTCCAAAGCAAAGCAGTTTTAAAGGGTATAGTGCTTAACAGTGTAGTGTAATATTCTTAGCTAGAGTTTGTTCCTTCAAGATAAGTATGCTGCACTTTCCCTTTGAGTGTAATGGGGCAAGGAGAGAGTGGGTGGGAGCTTAACAATCAAATTGTAGCTGCTAAAGGGTGTCGTGCTTAACAGTATAGTATAATATTGTTAACCAGAATTTATTTCCTTGAGTTAAGCATATTTGAACTATTCTTTGAATGTGATGGGAAAAGCAGAGAGGGTGAGGGGAAAAACCTGAAGGATCAAATGGCAGCTATTAAAACTGTGTTTAGCAAATATAGGCTATTATTCTTATCCTGTACATTTATACACAACTATTGGATGGACTTTTATGGGATATTAGGTAGGATAATGCTGTCTCTGCCATCTGTATGTGTGCACACCATTTACATTTAAGAAGATGCACTTATAAAATGTGTATATGGTGATAGTGCCTAGGCATCTATTTTACCAATAACATACTTGGCCAGATAGTGCAGGTTATATTTAGATTCTGTCAGGAGATCTCTGTAGTCTTGCAGTTAGTTAGCAGGAGTGTGCTGGGAGTTCAGAGATGCAGTTATGTAGGATTGGAACTATGAAACTAGGAATGCATTCAGAAACAAAGGTGCTGTCAGGGGCAAGGTTCAGCTAGATAATGTAGGCTGTCCTTATTTAGTTTCTGTCATGAATTCCCTGTGGTCTTTCAGTTAGTTAGCAGGTGTGTGCTGAGTGCAGTTTTGTAGACTTGGAAAGTGAAACCTGGATGTGTTTAGAAACAGTGGTGCTGTCAGGACAAGGTCATCTCTGGTGTGCACGCTGTAACGAGGACAAATCAGGGAGAGGAGCCTAACAGCTCAGCATTTCAGCAATGCTATGATACTACAGCAGTTCCAGACGTGGGTACTGTTTTTGTATCAGGCATGTCTGAGGAAATAGAAAGCAAAATTAAACTCTTTTCTGATGACACAAAGATAGGTCCATCAGTGAAAAATGGGAAGTAGTCTAGTGAAGGATTTGGAAAGTATGAACAACTGTAAAAAAATGAGAGAAGAGGTTCAGTGCAAATAATGGTACCTGGGCCAAAACTGCCTTTGTGTGAAATATCAATGGGGAGAAGTGAAATTGATTGCAAGAGTCCACTGGGAGCAGAATGAGATGGCAGTAGCAACAACAATCAAAATAATATGCTGTGTCCACAAGGGGTTTGATTCCAAAGGAAGAGAAGTAATGTTTACAATCTACGTGGTCTTGGTCAAACCTCACACTGAGTGTTATGAGCCATTTTAGAAAGCCTTTTATGGAAAAGGGCAACAATTTGTTAAGAAATTCAGAGCAAAACTTGGATGGCGCAGTGGTGCAGCGGTAGAATTGCTGCCTCACAGCAAAAGGTTCTCCAGTTCAATTCTTGGCTGAGATGCCTTCTGCGTGGAGTCTTCATGTCCTCCCTGCATTCGTGTGGGTTTCCTCCCATGTTACAAAGACATGCATCTGGAGCATTTCTCCCTGTGCCTCTGCTGAAAATTGGCTCGTTCCAAGTTGGACTTTCCAGGTTAACAAATGTAAAATAAATAAAACTTCCAGGAAGATCCATCAACAAGAGCCTAGAGAAGCTAGAGCTCTTCTCAGATTAAACCAACAGAAACAATGGAGACATGATAATGATGCACAGATTCCACAAAAATCACAGTGGGAGAGAGAGAGGGTACAGGCAGCAGTGTGAGAACTAACTACATCCTGGATTTCTGAAAGTACGTTTTCACTAAGAGTGTTGTGGATGAATGGAATTGACCACCAGAATGGTTGATGGAGATGGACTCCACACAGTCATTCAAAGGGCTTGAGAGCAGTAAAAGGATAAGATGAATACTCTGGGTACCTGGTATATACTGAATGGAAGTAAAATGCCAAACGCACTTAAAATGGAAGACTAGAAAGGCTTATTGCCTCCCTCTGCTGCCAAACATATATAATGCAAAGTAAAGAGGTATGAGAAATAAGGCGATGTTTCAGATACACTGAGAGGATTACCACTGTGCACCATATTTATTATAATAAACTCCAAGGTTGAGCTATCTTAAGGGAAGGGAAAGCCTGTAATGGTTTATCCATCAGATCTCTTTTTTCCTGTGATGTGCCTAGTTGTCCATGATGTGTTTGACCCACTAGATCTAGAGCTAGAGCCTTAGCAATGTCCTTCATACAAAGAATCGTATGAGCTTTAAAGAGAAATTAAAGAGTATTATGGCTAATCTACAGATCTTAAGAAGTTAGGAAACTGATAGACAGTCTGTAAAGCAAAGGTGACAGTTAGAGGGGAAATGCCTAAAGAAATGGCAGAAAGCTACGGACGCTCACAGCTGTCAGTGCTACAGCCAGTCAGTCATGTTTGACACTTTGTCATTTATTATACTGGTTTGCAGGTCAAAAGAAAGCTGCAATCTAGTAAGCTCAAGTCTAACACCATACTGCAGTGGTAACAGAGGGAGGGTTAGTAAGGCTCTTAGACAAATGTAATTTGGGATTTAATGCAAAAATAGATATGCATATTCTTGAAGGAATCAAGGGAAAGACCTCAACTGGTAGTACAGAGACGAACATTTTTTAATAACCATAACCACCACTAGGCTGAAACATGTATTTGTGATGCATTAAAGGTATCTCAAAGGTCCAGTAACTTACCTAAAAAAGCACTGAAAGAATGTAATTAAAATAATAAAATGCCGGGAAAATCATTTGGTAGTAGAATTATGCAACACAGTTTTTTTCTGAGTCTGTATCTAATGGCTAGGCATATCTGTGCAGATGTACTGAACAGGGAGAAATAAGTTCTCCAGCAGATTGATTCTGAAGCTACCTTACCAGGAAGATGATTAATTGAAGCTGCCCATTGACTATACTGACAAACCAGGAAGTTAGTAGTGTCAAATAATTCAGGTGCCTTTATATGTGACTTTTACCCACTGGTTCTAAGAGGCCCTACATTCTATACCAAAATTCTAAGACATATAAAATGGAAAAATAAACCAATTAATTAATTAATTAATTAATTAAAATAAATAAATTAAATAAATAGATGTGTCTGTCTGTCTGTCTCTCTCTCTCTTATGGCTGTAGGACATTGTATTGAACATACAGTTTCCAGACACCCTACAGATTGATGTCTGAGCATCGAATGCAGTCAGAATGACACATTCTGTGCATGCTCAGGGGAATACCTCAGAGCTTAGAAAACCAATGGCAAATTTTTTTGTGGGGGGGCAATCCCCCTGCACCCCCCACATCCCCTGAAAATTATATATTCTAGCTCCTGGACTGCACAGTCCCTTGGGAAAGGAAATATTTTCCTATCCAGGGAATGTTGATCTCACTCACCTGTTGACCCCCTAACTGTGTTGACCATTTGGCATTGACCTACTTCTTGTCAGGACACTGTGTATTCGATATAGTGTCCAACACCCACACACATGCATGCACGCACACACGTGTGTGTATATATATATATATATATATATATATATATATATATATATATATATATATATATATATATATATATATATATATATATATATGTTTAGATAGATAGATAGTAGCACAAGGCTTTTTGTTAGAAAGAATGAAGTTTGTCAGCTAGACCAGTCATAAATTTGCCATATTTAATATTTCCTAATATTTTCTTTTAAAAGAATCATGATCCCTGTGACATGCTTCATATTTTAAACTGCAAATTATGGTAAACTGACAACACCAAAAAAATGTATCCAGCTATACCAACTCTAAACCATCTAAATGAGTTCAATAAATGAGAACAGCCACCACCATCAAAGAAACGGCGATGGAAAAAAAAAATTTCTACAAGAGTAGCAAATCCATCTGAACCCCGGGTAAGGACTTTAACCTCGCACACCCCCTTTACTTCTGTATTGAGTCCACAGTGATTCCAAGGACATGACAATGAAAATGGCTCCCACTCCTCTCTGCAGAGTTATTCTACAGGAATACAGTATAATCAATCTGTACAAGCAGTCAAAAATGGAAAGTACAACACAAACCTCCCCAATCTCTTACTCCATTTCTGCCATTAATGAGATTTATCACCAGATGCCATATACAAGAAACATCAAAGTTATGCAAATTACTACAATAATACCAGTATCTACTGATTGATTGCCAGTTGATGTATGTAATCCTATAAATAAAGGGGCTGACAACATGTGCTAACATAAAATGCTCCATGAAAAAAAATATTTGCCTTTGTGGTGCTTCTGCTGCATAGATTAATGATCTTCATATTCTTATTTCTTTGGCTAGCTGGTCCATTTTGCTTACATAGTGAAATGTAAAGTTTTGTTTGCAGCTCCTTTTCCCATATATGATGACATACAAATGGGTGACTGTCATAAATTATTCTGTATCACTAACAAATGAATATCTGATTTATTGCATTTAGTTTCAATGATCGTTCCTTCACAAGGGAAAATAAGACTGAGGGAACAAAACTGCAAGCAAAGTGAAGAGAAAAGATACGTTTTTCTCGACATTTATCAGTTTAATAGCATCTGCTGAGAAAACCATTGTGGCATACTGCATCACCAATAATGTTGGGAACAGTACTGTAACTAGATGCATCAGGAATGACTGCAGTGATGGTGATAATCATCCAGCATTTGGTCTTTAATGTTTAGCAGCCTGTGATTGCTATTCAGAGACTTTACAGTAGCAGTTGCTACTTTACTGCACTTTATACACCAGCAGGTCCAGGACCTCATACCTTTTGTGCAATATCCATTTGCCATGTTGGTGGAACAAGAGGTATTAGGGTTTGAAAATGCTGCCTGCTTGAATGATTCTTAAACTGACATGGATTTTTGCAGGCACAGAAAGCACTGCATATATCAAGACTGGATAGTCTTGAATAGAGAGATTCTGGGTTTCATTTATCTCAAGGCCTAAAATGGGGCCAAGTGTTGAATTGCTAAGATTATGGCAGCACAAAATGCTGAAAAGATTATCTCCCTGACATTTTTTTTTCACTGAGAGGGTGTTCAGAGCCTTACAACCTAAACTGAAGGATGTGGCTGCTGAACCAAGATCTATTACTGTGGGCTGCCCCAATTTCAAAATTGTCAGACTACTCATGGCAGTAGCAGCAGTACTAAATGGACAAGGAAATATGCTGAGCATTAACTCAACACATTGCACTGTACTTTATGGCCAGAAGACAAGCTTACTGCTTAAGCTGTTCATTTTTGCGGCCACTATGTCTTCAGTAGAATAGCCTGTTAATCTAAAGATCTGATTAATAGCCTTGCAATATTTCTGTGATGAGCAGAATGCAGCAGTTATTAGCATAACACAGTAAAATTACATATTTTTCACCAGAGATAATTGAAACCAAAGGATTCTTGGATAATCAGCAATGACTGCTTGGATGATGGAACACGGCTTTGCCCAACAGCAAGATATACAGAGATGCCGATGATGAAGTTGCTGTATTAGGGAGCATTTCACAAGAAGAAACAGCTGTGCTCACATATTTCTTTCTTTAGGATTACATAGACACTCCCTTTCCTGCCTGGATGTGCAAGGACAGTGGGGCTTCCTTTCTCTCTGTAATGATGGAAATGGGGTCCATCTTCTTGTTTTATATAAACAAGTAAAGATGAAGACATTAGGCTCACCACAGGGAATTACCTTTTGATTTTACTTTTTATTATGTTTAACTGAAGTTTAAAGCAAGAGATTGATTCTTGCAATTTCTGGCTCCATGGCATACAGAGATATTTCCTGTACTACGACCAAGATGTCTAGGGATTAATTAGTGGTCCTGGCACTGGTGTAACCTACTTGGGGTGGGTGGGTGGGAGGATAATGAAGGGACTGAGCCCATGTTACTCTCTGAAGGAGGAAATGGAGAGACAATTGTCCAGGAATGTTTGCTTAATTTATGTTCCTCAGATGTGGCATAGAACTAATGGAAGTGCTTACTTCAAGGAGGGTTGTGGTGTCTGCATGCTGGCATCATTCATGGAGCGATTGGGAACCTCCTTCAATGTCCTTTGCACATTCATCTCTGGTAGTGTCAGCGGGGCACATGTGGAGAGAAATAATCTCTCCTCAATGGAAGACAACAGTAATTCTGGTACTTAACTCTCCTCCTGAGGGGAATGAGTGATCTATAAGGCTCTCACCCATGGAGAATGAACTGGTCAATGAAGCAAGAGGGAGGAAGACAGTTATCAGCCATGGTAATATGTTGTATAGTTTTGTCATTTAGAAATGAGATAAATGGTACTGATAGTCATTGAATGCTGGGTAAGTGAAAGTTTTCATTGAAACTTTTTATGATCTTCATTCCTGTTTTAGTTACTGTTTTTCAAGTCTTTTGTAAGCACAGCTAGCTGAGGATAGGGATAGAGTATGACAATGGCACAGTGAGTGGCATTATTGCCTAATAACAAGCATACCTCTCAACTGTCCAGATTTTCACAGAACATCAAGATTTTTGCAACATATTTTTAGTCTGTTTCTCATAAAAGTGTGGTTTTCTGGCAAATCGGTGACAAATCATTGAGGACTGAAATCAGAAAATGTCACATACAGTTGTGTTTCAGACTTCATAGCCTTCAGAAAATTCATGCTAATGCTAAACCTGTTATTCTATCAAGTTTCTAAGTTTGTAAGAGCAATATGTAAAACGTGTCCATATTTTTAGTCCTTTGACCCCCCCCCATTATTTGTGCCTTTGTCCAGATTTGAGGTTGAGAGTTATAATAACAATCTTAAATCATTTTCAAACCAGTGTTAACTTTAACATTAGCCATATAATGGGAACTGAATATAATTATAAAACATATTGGTAGAAAATGAAGCAATACATTTTAAGAGTCAGTCTCTCATCAAACATAATGCCTAATATTCATCTTTGGCATAACTTTTACTTTGTGAGTACGATGTTAATAAACTGGGGCCAAAGACTGTTATAACATGGTATCAAAGTCTTTTCATACCCCCAAGACATCGATACCATATCATAACATGGTATCGATGTCTTGGAGGTATTACATTTCTAATCATGTGGTCACAAATGCTCTCTAAATGTGCTACCAAATTGTTAATGACAGTGATAAATTCCTGTGGGAAGGAACAACACAACTGTTTGTCATCAGCATAAAAGTACTACTATAAGCCTCAACCTGAATAATGTGCCACAAGGGAGTTATTTACATTGTGAACAAGAGACTCAACATGCAACCTTTTGTCACTTTTACATCTTCTAATAGACCACTCTAGAATATGCCCATGATATATATGTTACCCCACATTTTCTTTAATTGTTCACAGTACATACAGCGTGACCTGTCCCTCAGCACATAGCCAGACCCATTTTCTCAGCACTAGTCCCCCTCAAAAGGCTATAGCATTAACAACTTCATGCTTTGCCCACTTCATTTTCTTCCTTTTTATTCTCAGCTCTCCTCCATTTCAGTTTTTCTTGCTCTCCATCCTTCTTCCACCTCCACTCTCATCAGTCTCCATTTCTTTTGCCTTTTTTCTTTTAGGCCTTTCACCCACCAACACTAACAAGGTTTTAGCTTTATCCATAATTCGATATCACAAATTTGGCCTAATTAGATCATCTTTTGACCAACTTTGGTTCACTCCTTTCATGACCTCTTAGTATAGGCTTACGTCCTTGTCTGGTATTCTCACTCAAAATGTTTGCCCCGTCTACACTAGTGGCAAAATCACCAGCAGAGGTTCAATACTGCCAGAGCCATTCTCATCCCTTTGCATATACCTATGTAATCCTCCAGTAACTTAACATTTGCACCAACTCTCACTTTGTTAAGGCCCCCTGTGTCATCAAACACTCCTGACACATGACACTAGACACCTTCATTAGGGAATGCCAAGGCTTGCCATTTCCCATCTCCTTTCTTACCTACTGGGTTTGATACACCTGCTAAATTATACAAGGTGTCTCTGCCATAGCCTGCGTGAGCTAATATACCATAAAGTAAATGATGTCCAACCCTTTGGCTTCTTCATCCAGTCTAATTACTGTTATATTCTCACCAGCTGTAATTTTTAGTAACTTCATCAAAATAAATCTGTTTCACCTTTATCTGTTTTATCTGTTTTTTTTTTTTCTAATTTTTCCCAAATACCCTCTTTTTCCTACCCCTTGATATTATCTGCTAAATTATACAAGGTGTAAATGCTCCTGCCTCTCTCTAATATACCATAACTAAATAAATGATGTCCAAATGATGTTTCTTCATCCCAGTTCAGTCTACTGTTATATTCTCACCAGCTGTTTTTTTTAGTTTTTTTATTTGTTCATGTTCAAGCACCATAAACGCCTTTATCTGTTTAAGTTCACTCTAATTTTTTCATCCAGCTCCTTTAGGTGGGTCTCCCTGTCATTGATAGCAGGCATTTCCTCCTGAAATTACATAGCCTCTTCCTAAATGTCTTCCAGTGCCAATTACAAGGTCTTTCTCCATCTCACTTGCTAGATCTTATAGAGACACAATTGTATCCAGTTTTTCTTATCTTTATTGTTGGTACTGCCAAATTTTCATTCCACATTCTTAACATATTTATATTTGTATAGCTGTCTTCTTCTCCCAGATATTAATAAAAACTTGTGAACTAGGAAACCATTTTCCCAGTTGGCTCAGCAGCACTCTAATAATAATGATCTTGCCCTCAGTACCCCAGCAGATGGCAAGTATAAAGCCCTGTTTTTGCATATGGTAGGAACACATCTATGATATCAACAAGGCAATACCAGGATCAGCCTACATGTTTTACGATATATTAGAGAAAACATTAATAATCATGTTGAATCCAATAATAATTTTAATTCTGAGATATGCATGCTTTAGACATTAAGCTAAGCTTTAAAGGAAACCATCAGATTTCAAACAAGAATGAACATAATGAAAATATACTGTTTTATGTCCAACAGCACCCAGTATAAGTCTGTCCCTGTCCAGATATCAGCTTCCTAAAGTGCATAATGTAGACTAAGCAATGAGGTTTTTATGTTTCTTTGTATAGCAGTGCATTTACTAGATAAGTTAGTACAGATTTTCCATCAGACAGTGCTATTTTCTGTATGATAGATACAACAGTACCTGTGCTTCACTAGGTTTTACAATATTTGGCATACTTGAGACTATGAGAATAGATAATGAGTCTCCCTGTCAGCAATTATCAATTAAAGTAATTTTACATATTAAGGTGTAGCTCATTGGAGCATTATTCTTCAGTGATTACTGGCCAAAGGCCAGAGGAATGCTTCATGTCATATTTTAGCAAAGACACAATGCAATGGTGTTCTTACAAAGGTATTATTTAAGCTCGTTATAAGGGTAATAGATGTGGGTCTATATTACATTATCGAAATTCCAAAATGTCAAACACCATAAGCTCGACCTTGGAATCTCGAAATGTGATTTACTCGAATGCTCAGAACAGCAAATTTTTTCCAAGGGAAAAAAATTTGCTGTTCTGAGAATACACACACACAGCGCAAGCACACCAAAATACATAATCCACACATACACACTTCACAGAACCCTACACTAAACCGTACATATACTACTAGCTATCCACTTACCTTAACCCAACCCTAACCCTAAGGTCCCTAACTAATGCACTCACCTTACCTGCTCCCTAACCCTAAGGTCCCTAACTAATGCACACTCGCCTTACCCGCTGCCTAACCCTAAGGTCCCTAACTATTGTACACTCAACTTACCCGCTACGTAACCCTAAGGTCCCTATCTATCGCACACTCACCTTACCCGCTCCCTAACCCTAAGGTCCCTAAATATCGCACACTCACTTTATCCACTCCCTATCCCTAAGGTCCCTAACTATCATGCACTCACCTTACCTCTGTCTGTTCACACACTTATCTTAACCCGGTCTGTCACCTTTGCACCACAGTCGAGGAAATAGCGAACACGCAGAAACAGCCCATTGGATACTTTCCCTAGGAAAATATTCGGTGCTCTGCAACTTCACTATTTCAAGCGTTTGCTGAATTGCGGTCGATATTATAACATTTGAAGTTTTAAGACTTCGATGTTGTAATATAGACCCATAGATGTCTGGTATGTTCCACAATTGTAGAAATACTACAAGCTTATTGTATATGGAAATGTTCGGGTATAAAATCCCTTGTATGACTACTCCAGAATGACAGCTAAGAAGAAAACAAGGAAAAACATAATTTAACAAAATGATAAAATGAAGAAGTATCAGGTAAGAAAAGAAAGTTCAATGGGACATTATGTCTATAAAGAGCAGGTTCTCTTAGTGATAAATGATTAATGGCACAAACAATATAGTGTGTAGAAGCCTGACCCACATTGTATTAAGGAAGTAAAATGTCAGTGAAGCAGAATGAGTAATGAAAGGCATCACCTACTACATCACCCATCATTTTAAGCAATTTATCCCGAAGATTGTTGGTACTAGAAATGACTGTGACATTTATACTAGATTGATTATAATACCTGAGACTGTTGATGCTGACTTAACATTTACCTAGTGGCCATGCAGACATGTTCAGGATATCTCGAAGGGTTAGCATAAAACTCTTCTTTCATTATTGAATATATTGTTACTTCAGTTACATTTTTGAACAATACTGTTTCCATTATATTACATTTGAAGATAAACCGTATATACAATTACGGAGAAAAAAAAATGTTTTGTCACTGAATTCTTTTTTCAGGTGAGATTGTTTGAAGATATGATAAAATAGAAAGTTAAAGATGAAGAGCAACAAGACAAAGAATGTCAGATACAAATAACTCCTTTAATACTGCTAAATACTTAACTACAATATGACGTTTGAAATGCCAGTGGTGACATTTGAAACTGCTACACTGAAAAAGTGGATGGTGTAGTGTTCATATATTTTCAAAAACATGCAACAGCTGATCTCTGTAAAAAACATTTTTGAAAAGGATGTGATCATCCTTAGCTTTAGTTTAAAGATTCAGGAAAAAATATCCAGTAGTGTGATCAAGAGATTATGGTTTCTTGATCATGAATCCACAGCAAGACACCTCTCAGTGAATGCATCATGCAGAGAGACTAACTGATGGCAGTAGAAATAGTTCCTCCCATATACTAACACTGAAACTGTCTGACTAGTAGCTTTTAAAAGACCAGACTGAAGTAGCAGGACTGAAGACTTGGAAATAAGAAGTAGTGAATAATTCAAGAATGTTATGATGTTTTCACTCATTGTCCTAACAGTTTCAGCATTGTGTACAAGAGTGATATGATGTTTTGAGTATGCTTTGTCAGCTCTTCTGTTGGTGTGACATTTGTCATTCTGCAATATTGTTCAGTTAATAAATGAACACTAGTCTTTTAAAAACATCACAGTCACAGTCACAGCTAGTGTATTTTATGTATTAAAAGCCTGCTTTTTGTTTTTATGATGTCCCTACTTTGTGAATGAATGATCTGTAATGTTTTGGGGGATTTTACATGCCCAGTAGTAAGAGTTCTGTGTTGTGATGTATTTATGCTTAATTTGCAAAAACATGCCAAATAGTGTGAAACTCAGCACGGTTCTGGGATGTACATAGCTTTGCAGTGGATGTTTTATTATTTACACTAATAGAAAAATAGAGGAAGTGAGCTAACACCATTTGAAGGAGTACAATACAGAATTACCAAAATATTAACAGAAACTGATGCCCTGCAATATGAGATGAGAATAGAAAGCCAGCCTTATATAAGTTAAAAGCGAAAAGAGTTATACAATTATAATTTGGACACACCCTAAAATCAGAAGAAAAAGGACAGTTAAAGTTAAAAAAGATATACAGAAGGAAGATAATGGATTTAGGTAGCCACAGGAAGGGTCGGCAGTTCGAGTCAGGTATTAGGAAATTCTATTTTCAGACAGAGAGAGAGTGATAAGGTGCTGGAAACTTTTACCAAGGATAACAAAATGAACAATAGGCAAGGGAAGGAGGCATGCAACTGCTTAAGAGTATCGATAACATTTGTAATGGCAGAATCACTAGATTCTGTGTGTGTGTGTGTGTTTGTGTGCGTGTATGCGCATGCGTGTGACTAACTGGACATGAATCTAACACAGATATACACAAGCATATGAGTATATGCAAATAGATGAAATGGATTAAGTTCATTCATAACAATACTGAAAGCAAAAATTCTGATTGCAGAATCTTGAAAGTAACAAAAGGAAGAACTAATCTAAATTAATACCATCATTCATGCAAAATAAATAAGGTTCATATTTGCAGGCAGGAAGCACCCTCTCCACACACACACACACACACACACACACACACACACACACACACATGCGTGCACACAGGCATGCATGTGCACACACACACACACACACTCACACACACACACACACACACGCGCGCACACACATGTGCAAACACATGCACACACACTCTCCACAGTTTACTTACTTCAGTATTCTAACTCCGGCATATCTCAGTTTTGAAAGACTGGACATACGCAGTTTCTTTCCAAAACTGTACAGATGTTGCAAGATATCTCATTATATGGATGTAAATATCTTGGTTTGGATGTTATTTAGGATATTTTACAGGCACCTTAATGTTTATGGACATCAGCTGAATTTAAAGATCCTGTCTTTTTGACATATAGCCAAACTATCAACTTATGCTATGCTATTGAGATCAATACAAAGGCCAAAACATGCATATCTACAGCTAATGGGGTTTGGCTTTATTGACCTGAGAGTAGCCATAAGGACTTACAAACTAAAAGTCTTGGACATTCAGAAGCCATGTAGCTGAGACACTTGATGTCCTTAAAGGGTAATTTGCATATATCCCATGGGCTTCCATTACAGGAGGTCTAAGGTATCACACACTGAAAATTCTAGCTTAGCTGTGTTTTTCTTCAAAATTTTATCAGTATAAATAAACAGATATGTGTGCTATATTAGTTTCACTGGCACATATTTCCAGCGTAGTCTCCTATTTCATGAAATATCTTATTAAACAATCCTGAGATTTTAAAGGTCTGTAAATGAAGAGCAGATCAACTGAATTGTAATGAAGATGGCTTACCTGGATGCAAGCTGTCAGACAGCAGGATCATCATGACAGAAGAGTTGCCCACTGGACACAAGTGTAGTATTGACAGTCATTTAAACAGTCATCATCGATATTGTGGTTGCTTTTGAATATCCGTGTGTGTGTGTGTGTGTGTGTGTGTGTGTGTGTGTGTGTGTGTGTGTGTGTGTGTGTGTGTGTGGGTGGGTGTGTGTAGGTTGTGGTTGAGGAATAATTGCATAGGCTACAGCTCTGCAGATCAGCAGGTCATGGATCACTATGAGGCACTGTAAACTTCACTGAGGATTTCTTGAGACATTTATCTTGTACAAAACAGAATACCCTTTTGCTGACTTAAAGGACAGGCTTTTATTTTTCCATTCTCCAGTTACCCCACTTATTGCTACACAGACACGTGAAGGAGATACAGACTTCATACGGAATGCAGTTCTGCCAAGAACTAAAACAACCAAGTACTATGAAACAGTAACAGTAACTGTTGTGCCACTAAGATACATGGAGCCAGTGAATTTCTGAATTCAGCAGATCAGCAGGTCATGGGCCATTGTGAGGCACCAGCCCACTTTACTACAATGTGCAGAAACACTGGATTACAGCAACTATCTGGTGTGTGGAAGGCAAAGTACCTTCCATCTGGGGCATTAGGGGTAATGTAATTTAATGTTAAACGTTTTTAAACAGAAAGTTTGCCTGAATTTTCAGCTACTTTTCTCACTCAGGAAAGTTGTGTTAGAGTAAATGACCTTCAGCCCTATATTTATACCAAAATATTACACATTACTTCATTATTACTTGGAACACATACTCTTCTTCAATAAACATTCAAGTCTTACTTCATACGCAGCTAATAATTATTTTCAGATGCTGTAAATCATTATGCTTGCCTTCAGTCTTACATGAGTTGTGAATGAACATGATCTATTTTATATCTTTTTATATAGTTGTGTGCATGTGTGTGTGTGTGTGTGTGTGTGTGTGTGTGTGTGTGTGTGTGTGTGTGTGTGTGTGTGTGTGTGTGTGTGTGGGAGGTGTGATATGCTACACACACATATACCACAACATGCTACAATAAAGTGTTACTGGCATAAGTAAATAACAAACATGTGCATCCATGACAGAGATATGTGATGGAGCAAACAGCTCATCTTCCATATCCAGGCCTCCAGCTGGTATCAGGGGCCCTTTCACTCTCCCTAGACAGAAACATGAGGAGCTCCTCCATGTCAGTGAAGGTGATCTGTGACGGTTGACCCCCACCAATGACAATCCCCTCATTTAAATAGATATGAGCAGAATGATATTGGTGATTCCTTGGCTGACATAATTAGCTAATCTGTCATGGCCACTGACTGCACTGACATCTGCAATCAGCTCATGCCACACACATTTCCAAAAGGCCCAGTCAGGCTTGTTTGTGCCTGTAGTCTTCCTGACACACTGTCTTTGATCACAGAAAGCTTCTTGTTGCATATCAGTTCCTGCCTGAGAGAAGCTTCTCAAGATGCTGCTACTCCCTTGGCACCATGTATGTACCTTTACAAGTGGACATACACCTATGTTCAGTGAGCAAACACAAATATGCACTACAATATCTGCATTGCTCCATTACCCATGCACTGCAGTGGCAGTAAAAAGTGCCATGCCTATCAGTTATCACAGGTCATATCTCCATAGTAAAGGCAGCATGGAATCATTCTGTTTTGTCACATGCACTCTGTCACACATCTACACTGACCAGTGCACTACAAAATGTGAGCAGCATATTTCCAACATATTCACCCATGGTCTTTTTCATGTCATCATATTCTACAACCACCAAACCCCTTTTGCAGAGCATGTGCATGCCAGTGCATCTATCTCCATCTGAGCTGCATTGCCCACCTTATACTATCCATCATCCATATTGGGAGGATAATGATGCCTGCACCCATGACCTGGCTTTTCTCTGTCATCATTTCAGCTATCCCTATAATCACCAACCCACATGAACAAATTGCTGTGCAGTAAATGTCCAGCAATGAAAACATTTATAGAAATATCTAGTCACTCACCTTACCTGAAACTGGCCTTACCACATCAGATGTGCAACACTTCTTTAGTCTGTACACCAATGCAATGTTTTTCTGCAGAAGTCCATCTCAACACTAATGGTGATCTATCTGCAAGTAGCAGTGAAGAAACTCCCTCTATGAAAAGCATTAAACATATCCATTCACCCTCCCCACCTGACACTGGCTTGTGTATCCTTACCACAGCAGATATAGAAACAGTATTCACTCAGGAGACCTTTAAATGGGAAAGCAATCTGCACACACATGGACAAGTCCATGACCTTGATTGGGATGTGGACTACTTGTAATCCAACTTATGGCTACTCAGGATGCTATGCCACTTAAATGCCAGGATTATCAGCTGGATGTGAAAAGCTACTATAAATTAAAAAGGCAATACATACATCATCCCTCATGTGGGTCATATATTTGCCCCACACATATACATACACTACAATGAACAATTTGTTTTTCTCATGCAACTCTGCTATTGTATTGGCCTTTGTCATGCAGCCCTTGAGTCTGTCAGCAAGAGACACATGGTTCCTGCAACTGTACAGTCATTTTCTTCCTGATATCAAACTTTGAAGTTACTATGGCTGTTGAAGGGGCAGAATTAGGAAGAGCTTCTGCATGATGTAGGAAGGAGCCATAAATATTTCCCCACTTCCTGCACTGGTACCATCATGAGTGCCTGCTGTGGATCTCCTATGAGGACTAGCAGTACAAGATGGCTGCTTATCACTGCCTTGCCACAGTGGTGAGTGATGTCAGGGGCATCACCAACCTTGGTAAGGAGTACCAGCATCTTTACAGCAACATGAAAAGGTGCCACCCTGGTCTTCTCCATGAACAGAAAGGGATTAGAGAGAGATTACCTATAGCTAGGCATTCTTATACAGCTATACAGTTATTGGTGTTCATGTTTCTTTTTCTCTTTTGAGTAGTTTTCAGCACCCAGTGAGATCAGTGACAATAGACATTTATGCCAGAAGATGGAAGCATGTCTGTTCCTGTGACAAAGTACATACTGGTGTTATAATCTGCATAACTCATAGTCACCTATTTCATTGTCCATGAATGCAGAGCAGTTAATTACTTTCAGTACTGCTTACAATTTTGGTTTTCTTTAGGTGTCATATGCATTGCAAATGTAAGTGGCACTGTTGTACTGTCACTACTATCACCAGGTATTCCCACTGGTGTCATGGTGATGCAAACCTGACTGAATGTGGGTGTGCCATCACCATCACTGGTGTTATTATTGGCTGCTTTAGACCTGTTTGGTTGGCAGTGTTCAGTACTACAGACCTGTTCCATCCAATATACCCTTTCAGCCTACCATGGCTTAATTTTGCACTGGCCATTTAATTGCATATGGCGCTTTCATTTATATCTGGCATACTTTGGAAATGACACTGACAAGCTGTTGGGTTATGCTTCTTGGTGGCTGTCATACATCAGAGTGTAATAGGTATCTCATGTGTTTTTCTTTTGTAATGCTGAAATAGGCCATACATGGCATGTTTTCCCTAGGGCCATGACGGTCAGCATTTGGTATGCTGATAAGCTGCATCATGCTGGAAACTACATGTTCAAGGAATTATTTCTGCCCAGCTTTGCTGTCCCTTGAAATCAGACTATTTTACACTCGTAGACTGTGTCACTCTCTTACACATGACTAGTTAGTTGGCAATTAATTTGTCATTTGTGAAACACATAAATCTGTAGCGCATTTCAATCAGGAATCTATATTGCTTTTGGTTTGAAATTGTATACTTAACTGCATTTTAATCCTCATGGGCCTGTATTGGCAACCAGTGTAATATGCTTTCTAATAACTGCTTTTGTTCTTCTAGTTATCATTGTCTTATTTTTCTTTTGCTTTCTATTTTTATTTGTCCTTTATAACTTTCTTTCTCTCCATTTATTTTCACACTTTATCCAATATCATCTGCTTCAGTGGATTTGGTGTGGCAGAAGTCACTGCACCTTACACCTGCCTCACTATCACTTGATGGGTACTAAATGATTTCCATATCTACATCTTAACAAGGTGACAATGGTCATCTAGTGGGGGGGGGCTGGAGACCCTCCTGGCAAGGGCACCAAAACCATAGGGTGAGAGGGGCGAGCATCTTCCCAGTTTTACAGCTGTTAGTCGGGAGACTGCAATCATTTAAAAAAAAAAGAAAACAAAAAAACCCATCAACAACAAAAAGCTTCTTCACTCCATGGTAGCAACATTTTCTCCTTTAAGGAAGACCGTGCATGCACACCAATGCAGATGTAAAAACATTCCACATTCATGTATGGAATTTAAACTGTCCATTCCAGTGAGAGAAGGAAAGTGGCTGTTCCACTGAGAGAGAAGGTGAGGGGTCTGTGTGTGTGTGTGTGTGTGTGTGTGTGTGTGTGTGTGTGTGTGTGTGTGTGTGTGTGTGTGTGTGTGTGTATGTGTGCATGCACACGCAAGTAATTTAACTAGCTGATCCGTTTGTATAAGAGATAAAGTGCGTGTGTGTGTGTTATTGTGTGAGAGAGTAGGTGTGTGTATGAAATTTAAACTAGCCGCATTGCTTTATGAAAGAGAAGGTGTGTGTATATTGCTGTGTGAGAGCAGAGAGAAGGTGTGTGTGTGTGTGTGTGTGTGTGTGTGTGTGTGTGTGTGTGTGTGTGTGTGTGTGTGTGTGTGTGTGTGAGTGTTGTTGTGTGAGGGCAGAGAAAAGGTAGGAATGTGTATGCATGTTTAACATGCTTCTCAACTGTCCAGAATTAGCCTCATAGTTTTGGTCTGTTTCTCATAAAATTCTTGGTTTTATGTCAAATCAGTGAGGACCGAAGAGGCCAAATAATGACATATATATGAGTTTCATACTTCATGTGCTTCAGAAAATACATGATGTTTTATAATATTTCTCTTACCATATATTAATGTTTTGTTGTTAAAATGTTCAGTAAAAACAATTAAGAAAAAAATGCATGCTAGCACAAATCCTGTTATTCTAGCAACTTTCTAAGATAAAAAGAGTGATATTTAAAATCTATCCCTGTTTTGGGCCATTGTATCCCCATTATTTCAGGTTTTGTCCAGATTTCTTGCATTAAGAGGTTGAGTGGTATGCGTATCTCTTACCTGTCAAGATTTTTGCATAATGTCTTCATTTTTGCCTCATATTTTTGGCCAATTCTGCAGCAGGTGTGGTTTTCTGGCAAATCACTGAGTATTGAAATACCTAAATACAGTCATATATTTGAGTTTCAGACTTCATTTACTTCAGAAAATGAATGCTAAGACTAATGCTGTTATTCTAGCAACTTTCTAAATCTATAAGAGCAATATTTAAAATCTGTCTCAGTTTTTGGGCCTTTGTCCCCCATTATTTTAAGCTTTGTCCATATTTCTTATGCTACAAACTTGAGAGGTGTGGAGCTATGGTACACAATGCCCTAGTTAGGGAAGAGAGCAGGTTAGTCAGTTAAGTTAATCAAGCTTGACCCTGTAACTTGGTTACAGGAGACAATAGCTTGAATCCTCTGCACTGACTACCAAACTGCTGAAGGAATTTTGAGCTTCAGTGGAAATAAGAACCTGAATCCTATACACCAACTACCAGACTGTTGGCAGAATTGTGAGTCTGAGTTTCAGTACATTTTCGAGGGATTACAAGTTTCATTTAATTTTCATGGAATTCAGAGTTTCAAGGGAAAAAAGTTTAATATTGCAGTCCCCTTTTGATTGCCAATTATTTGGTGCATTTTAAGGGGGGATAGGAGTTCTATACTCCTGAGTATGTCCACCTTTGTTTCAGATGCTTAGTAACTATGAACCTGTTGTTGGTTTGTCAGTCATTCCCAACTGCAATATTACCAGCTTACCAATATATTTTTTTACTATAGTTTTTTTTTTGAATATGATAATTCATAAAACATTAAATAAATTCAAAATGAAAGAAAAAACATATATACAATTTTACAACCTGTAATCTGCAAACATTAACTATATGCATTCGTTTCTATACAGGCAAAAGCTTTATATATTTAAGAACATTGTGAAGAAACAAAAAGTTATTTCATAAATCCCTGTCCATTTTCTCAAATATTGCTACTATTTTCATCCAAAAGTTATAGAGTGATGTAGGTCTGGTTGTTCTGTTCTTCAGTGTATATATTTCCATATGTCCAACTATTAATGACAAGTTTCTTCTTCTTCTCTTCTTCTCTTTCGACAATACCTGTTAAGGGTCGCTACAGCGAATCATCTGTTTCCATTTCTTCCTGTCCTCTGCATATTGCTCTGTCCCACCAACCGCCTGCATGTCCTCTCTCACCATGTCCATAAACCTTATCTTAGGCCTTCCTCATTTCCTCTTACCTGGCAGCTCCATCTTTAGCATCCTTTTCCCAATATACCCAGCATCCCTCCTCAGCACATGTCTAAACCAACGCAGTCTTGCCTCTCTGACTTTGTCTCCAAACCGTCCAACCTGAACTGACCCTCTAATATACTGATTCCTAATCCTGTAAATTCTTGTCACACCCAGTGCAAATCTTAACATCTTTAACTCTGCCACTTCCAGCTCTGACTCCTGCCTTTTTGTCAATGCCACCGTCTCCAACCATACAACATAACTGGTCTCACTACCCTTTTGTAGACCTTCCCTTTCACTCTTACTGGTTCTTGTCTGTCACAAATCACTCCTGACACTCTTCTCCACCCATTCCACCCTGCCTGTACTCTCTACTTCACCTCTCTTCCACACTCACCATTACTCTGAACTGTTGATCCCAAGTACTTAAACCCATCCACCTTCACCAACTCTACTCCCTGCATCCTCACCATTCCTCTATCCTCCCTCTCATTCACACACACATATTCTGTCTTAGTCCTGCTGACCTTCATTCCTCTCATCTCTAGAGCATATCTCCACCTCTCCAGGGTCTCCTCAATCTGGTCCCTACTCTCACTACAGATCACAATGCCATCTGCATACATCATAGTCCATGGGGCCTCCTGTCTGATCTCATCTGTCAACCTGTCCATCACCATTGCAAATAAGAAAGGGCTCAGAGCTGTTCCTTGATGTAATCCCACCCCCACATTAAATGGATCTGTCACTCCCACTGCAGACTTCACCACTGTCACATTACCCTCGTACATATCCTGTACCACTCTTAGATACTTCTCTGCCACTCCTGACTTCCTCATACAATACCACAGCTCCTCTCTAGGCACCCTATCATATGCTTTCTCCAAGTCTACAAAGACACAATGCAACTCCTTCTGACCTTCCCTATATTTCTCCATCAACAGCCTCAGAGCAAACATCACATCTGTAGTACTCTTTCCCGGCATGAAACCATACTGCTGTTCACTAATCATCAACTCCCATACTTTCTAAATTCCTTAAATGTGGGAGAAGTCATACTTTTCCAGTGAATGGTGATAATTTTGCAGGCTACTGCCATCAATGACCATAGTATCTTGAAATTTTTTTTGGCACACAATCCGGGATGGGAAAGTTGAATAAAATCATTGATTTTGTTAATTGATAATTATCATTAAAAGCAATTTGGAGAAAATAATTAATATTTTCCCAATACAAAGTGAGACATTTGCATTCATAAAAAAATATGATGCCAGTCAGCTCTTATCTTGATTTGACATCTCCAACATTGATCTTCACTAGCACATATTTTGGTTAATTTATGTGGTGTATAAAAACTTCTGTTTAAATATCTCCAAGTAAATAGATACCAATATATTATTAATGTTGTTTGTTTTGAGGATCTTAAGATAATCCCCTGGATTTACTAATCTTCCATGTAAGACTAGATTAGTCTTGCACGGAAGCGCCAGGGTAAGAGTATGATGACAGCACGCCATGCATATTAATGAAGGCGCGCTGCCTCAACACCAAAGCTTACATGGATTGTGGACGTGTTTAGGGGGCGTGTCTGACTGCTGAGCAGTCCAAACATCCACGCCCCTGCAATGAAGAAATGCCGCAACTTCACATTTAAATGAGCGAGTCCGCCCACATGTGTACAATGTAACACTACACTCCCCCATATGTTTAACAACTAACATAATAAAAAATAAAAATAATTATTTTTATTTTTCTTCCGATATAGCTGCCCATAGTTGTGCAGGTTTTCCCGGGTTTGCCCATTGCTTAGCTACAGTTACAGCAGCTTAGACACCAGAAGAGGATAATAAGACAAATATATGCAAATTAAGCAACATAGCGATAGCGTAGTAGTTAGAGCTGTCGTACAAAGAGGAGGCATTCCCGGTTCAAGTCCTTCTACTGCACGTTCCGTTTTCTGTGTGAAATCTGTATATAAAAACATTTCCTGCCATTTTCTTATGTATATGTTTTGTAAAAAGCATAGAAATGTTAAATTTAGTAGTGCTTGAATTATATATATGAAGGTGAAATGTTTATGCATACTGAGGCATGAGTACCTTATTTTAAGCAATATAAAGCACTGCTAACCACATTTTAGTAGTATTGAGCATATTTAAATACATTTGCGTGTAGCTGCGCTATGCTAAGGAGGAGTAACACAGGTTCACCGCATGTTACTGCTGATTACCTTCGCGCAACTCCGCGCTAACCAGCGCAACATTGGGCAATGTCAGGCAAAGTCGGGTAAACACGCTCACACCTGCTTTATTGTTCCTTAACCAGTCAGTTCTTTCCAGCAGGAAAATAAAAAGCAGTGACAGGGCTCAAAGTCAGGATACTGTGCACTATAGTCACAGTACGTAACCACTAAGCCATGACAGCATTTGACAAACATGCACTTTCAACAGAGACATATCTTTCAAAGGGATTTTAAACATTGCCAACATCAACTAAGAAGGGGTGCCCACAGCTGAGCTTATCCAAAACTGGCCAATCATAAATAAGTGTGGGAAATGAGGCATATTAAATCTCCACAGGCAGGAATACTTGCTATAACTGGTTGTAACTTCCTTATGCAGTCAGCATGGCTGGTGTAGGTGAAGGCACTTGGTTTATAGTACAACGCTGGGGCATCCAGGAGTCCAAAATTATGATTTGGCTCCTCATCCTGCTGGACCAGTACCAGGGTACCCAATATAAAACGGAGGCCTGGAACAGTCTTGCCCGTGATCTCACTAGTGCCACTGGTGTTCCTCAGACTGGTGAGCAGGTCAGGTACCATTATTCTGACCTGAAGCAGCATAGGGGTGATGAACTGAACCGGTGGATCCAGGAATCCCGTACGATGCCTAATGCCCCAGTACTGAGTAAGTAGCCATTGTATTAAGTAGTTAAGAATTGCCATGCTTGTCTATACTATGGATAGGTATGTCTCAATATCACTGCATTTACTTCACAGCTGCAGATGACTGGGCTATCAACCTGCAAGCCCACGAAGATAGGCTGCAAAGGCTGCGTCATGAGGCAGGTTAGTAATTATTCTGCATGTACTGTTATATAAAATAAATGAGAGTGCCTTCAAAAAGTCTTTTAACCCAATAAATAAAGGTGTAATAATCCTTTAATAAATGTATGATTCATGGAGTGCGTCTGTGTTATTTTCTTTGATATGTTGCACTGTTGCATTCTACAAATAGTAGTGTTGTATTAAGCAGTGTCAACCCACACTTGGGTAGGCCCATATAACGTGGATGAAGGGAGTGCCGGTAGCTTGTATGCATATTTACAGCCCTCAACTATTGCTTCATGCCCAGCATGTAGAGATTAATCTGGCACATGAGTAGCTTGGTATTGTGTTCCCCAGAAATGTCAGTGTGCTGCCAGAAATGTAGGGAGCTGTCAACATATAACGGATACTTTCACCTGAACATATGTAGATAATTATATGAAAGTAGAGCTGTCAGTGTACCATCTTAACAGTAGTGTGTGTAAGCAATTCTCAAAATATGGTGCAGTAACATCTGCATCTTGGACAGTTTGTATGTAAGATACAGCTCATGTATATAATGATCTAGCAAAATCCAATTGCACAATATAAAGACACTGGGTAGTGTAATAATACATGTAAAGGACATATAACTGCAGTTAATAGGAATGTAGTGAAAACTAGAAGGATATATAAGTTGTTAATTGAGCTATCTTTTTCCACCCTACTGTATGTACATAAAAATGTAATTGCACACCTCAATCGGTATGTCTAATCTCAAAAAACAATTGTTGGGACATATGTCCTATTGGTTTATAAATATCTACATTTATTTTTATGCATGTGTCCTGTTAAAATACCACAATATTTGTGGCCTGTTGCCATCAATTAAACCTGCATGCTGTTGTAATGTCCACTATTGTTCTATATATGTATGTGTTATGTTTGCTTTTCAACTGTTGAAAATCTGGTGTATTGGGTTAATGGTAATACTTCTGCATGCTGTTATAACTAATTGGGAATGCTGTTGACTGTTACTAACCCATATCTGTATTAAATTCTCCAAAACATAGTTCGTATGGGAAGGCCGGTCCCAGCAGACCCACCTGTCCCACCTCAGCTGGCCATGGCACCTGGCACCAACAGATCCGGTGCCTAGCCTGGGACCTCCTCCTCCTTTGGCCCTTGTGCCACCTTCAGGTGGAAGTGCTGCAGGGGATGGGGCTTGCCCCCCCCATTCAAGCATGGATGGAAAGGCACCTATCACCCTTCGTAGGGTCCAGGCTGTGGTGCATAGAGAGATTGAATGTTCTGTTGCAGAACCTCTACACCAACTTCAGGCCAGAGTGGCACAACTCGCAGGTCAGTCTGCCCCTCCTACACAGCCCCCAGCACAGCCACCTTCTGGGCCGTGAATGTGTAGTGGTGACTGCCCATGGGTGGGGACCTCAGTCTCACTGTTTCCATCTGGGGGCTCATGAGCTTGCAATTTCAAAACATCCCTCCCCATCAAAGGTGTTCACCTCCCACATATGTCATACACCGCCCATGTATGCATCTTGTTTGTCTTGTCTGTTTACCTCCCCAACCTACCTCCCCAAATATACCTACTTCCTCTACACCACATTCCACTCTCACCTGAAAAAAAAAGGACAATCTGTTCCCAAAAAAAAAAAATTACGCCCCATACATAGCTGCCCAATTTGCACACATGTCCACTGGACACATGAAATGTTATTTAATTGGCATTACAACATACTTTGTTGTCCTCACCCCACTCTCAGGGGTTGAAGGGTTCATATCTACCTCCAAATTTATTGCATATGCACAGCTGTTGCTGTTGAAGAAATGGGCAGCTATGGACCTTCCCTACACCCATCCTGCACATCCCAAGCTATTTTCCACACTTTCTTTCCCTCTTTGTGCCCCTTTTTCACCACTTTCCTATCTCCCCATTTTTCTTTTCTTTCTAAAAAATTAGCGCGGAGGTGAGCGGGAGTAAGCACTATTAAGCGGGTTTGCGCGGGTTTGCACTGGGCTAAGCAATGTGACGCATTGCACAAACCCGCGCAAACCTGCTTACAACTGCTTAAAAGTGCCTTAGTCACTCTGTATGTGAGGGCCCTTGTTCTGCTCAGGAACAAAATAAAACACCTCTGTAAGTCTTGAACCCCAGACCTTGCACACAATACACAAAATGAAGTACCACTAAGCCACAATAGATATACATTAATTTGGTGCTTAAATAATTATATCATGCATCAGAATGAGTGGCTGCAAAGGAAAATTAGGAGTACCATACCACACAACTTGTTCTGTGGATGTTAACCAACAGTTGTTGTGGGATTACATTACATGACTGTGATAAGTGAAGCAGCCTTACTAGCAGGAAATAATGTTACACCATCATCTTACAACCCCACACAGTATCACAGCTGGACAAACACTGGCATATCTGTTTAGGGCAGAGGCCATACCTATCAACTGTCCCTAATTTTCAGGTACGTCCCTGATTTTGACTCAAATGTTTGCTCTGTCCCCCTGAATCCCTCCTAAAACTACTGACTTTTGGCAGAAAGGTGGTGAATTACACGTAATGAATAATGACAATAATTAAGAGTTATACACTTCTTTTACTTCAGAAAAGGTGTATTAATTCATATACTCTGATTCTCTCAATGTTTCAATTTAATAGCACTAATATTTTAAAAGTGTCCCTGATTGTCCCTGCTTTTTCTTGAATTTTCCCTGATTCTGTTCAAATTTGTCCCCGATTGGTTGAGAGGTCTGGCAGAGGCAGAAACACAGAGGCATATTAGCCTGTCTGCTGTTACACACTGTGCAAATAGCTTTGGAAGGAGTTTTGGAAACATACCCTTATGTAGGAATAAAACACTGAAATACAAATGGATGTAGCGATGTACTGGTAGTAACCAACTGTAAGAATGCCATTGCTCTATTGGTGAAAAGACCCGTGTGGTGCACAGACAAAAAGTATCATGCTATTCTCTGGCTATCATGTGGATAGGTCCACAGTTGGGAGTTACATAGACAGACTACATTCTGTGATAAAGTAACATGTACACAGCAATCCTGTAAGTCCAGCAAGATAAAATGCACACAATACTACTTACATTCTCTGTACTTCTGCAACCCTACACAAATGTAGAATATACCTGTGTGTGCAGGGTCTACCAAGGATGTAGGTAAGCATACTCACTGTACTGAAATGAGTCCAGTTTTTCTGAGCAGTTCGTGCTAATGTCAACACTAAAAAAGCAGAAAATGTTTAGAACTGAGTAAATGAATATTCACAGTATAGCAGTTCACAAACAGTTCTTGTGCCAAAAAAATACATCTCAATAACTAGTTTTGTATGACAGTTAATTGTAACAGTTGAAAAGAAAGTATATCTTTCCATATATCTTGGGGTAGCATTTTGAGGGGTGAGTACATTTTTACACTGACAAGTGGGTACTGGAAGCAGCAACATTAGGTCTGAGTACAAAATGTAAATCTCTGGCTATACACCTGGCTTCTATCCCAACCTTCTGTCTTAAACAATGATGTCCATACCAAAGAAGGATGATCTCCATCTTGGAAAGCTGAAAGGGCCATGCCTACATGAGTCAGCAATTTATAGTACTGGTTAAATATGACAGTGATTACTTCAATTACTACACAGCAGGCTGCACACAGTTAGCAAATGGTGGGCACTAACTGGTGCAGAGGCCATCACATGCTCATGTGCAATTCCTATAAAAGCAGGCTGCAATCTATGCCAACAAACTCAATCACTCTATTGCAGAGACTGACAGAGAGAGAGAGAGAGAGAGAAAAGGAAAAAAAAATATTACCAAATTATACAAAGGAAAGGTATGTGACACATATGTATTTACTGGCATGTAGTAGATGTTATTGAAGAATAGTCTACATAATGTGAAACATTCATATGTGGCAGCAGTACTTCTTTCTGCCCAGATGTTCTGCTTAACTACTGCTATGGACAATACTGTGTGTACCTGTGGGCAGTGGGACATACCTGTGAAATGTGTAGCTCAGCATTAAATGTCAAAGATCTGATCCATGTTATCTGTGTTGTGTACAGTAGTGTGGCCAATGGCTGTTGGGAGGATTAGTGCTGACATTATATAAACATGGGTGTGACAGAACAACACATGCATGATAGTCATATTAAAGTGTAGCTTAACACTGGCAAGTGCTGTAGCAGTCTAGTATGTTTATCTAGTATCTGTTGCCTTATATACCCCCCAATGTTAGTCTGTGTTCATATGTGACACCTGTTTGTGTTGCAGCAAGGCCCAACAGTTCAGCTGTGAGGTCCAGGGACTTACAACAATGTAGACCATGTGTGTGTATGCCACACACATACAGAAAAATATATATGTGTCATATATATTCACATCTGTATATGTGCATAGAGCAGGGGACATATTGCAACTGTTTGCAAAAGGGGGATATATATGTTGGTGAAGGTTAGCATGAGCATATTTGTATATAGGTTTTAGTGTGTGACAAACAAGATAGCATACAGTGCTGGTATATGACATGTGGTGGTTAAGCACTGTGGGTGGTTCGTTCAGTTTTTGCAATATTGAAGCCAGTAAGGCCTGCTAAAGCTACCTGGGCTGTGAACACCTTCAATGCATTTATCCCAAGACTGTGTGATGTTATTACATCACTGTACATATTACATCCTTTGTATAATTGATATTCTCACTATGAAAGGTTAATTGTATATGTGCCTATATATATATATATATATATATATATATATATATATATATATATATATATATATATATATATATAGACAAATGGATGTGTAAATGCATATATATATATATATATATATATATATATATATATATATATACACACATGCACGCACACACACACACACACACACACACACACACACACACACACACACATATATATATATGTATATATATATATATATATATATATATATATATATATATATATATATATATCCAAGAAAAAAGATGGCAGGACACTGCTGCTGCTCAATAAAACTTTTAATAAAAACTTGAAAACAAGTAATCCAAGTAATCCAAATGCAAACAAAGTGAAAAAGTAAGCGCTTTCGAGTTACACCCTTCATCAGACATCAAACACTTCATGGACCTTCTTTTTAAAATAATTCTCAACCAATAAAATCCTTCTAAATCAGTGAAACACACGCCTTCTCAAAAGTGTGGGTTTTAAAAGGATAACATCATTAAGGCCAGGGGGTATGTGTGCCATTAATTCTATGATCCATTTGGTTTCATCCAAAGCAGTCTGCAACCTGACATCCCCCCCCCGCTTATTCAGTCTAATGTTGACAATTACAGAACAACATAATGTCAGTAATTACCTCATTGTGCATGCAAGGGTTGCTAGGCACAAAAGTTAGTCCCTTGTTCAAAATGAACAATTCATCCGTGGTTAAGGAATGTGAAGATAAATTATAAACAATATTGTGATGGAGGCCAGGAGTCACTGGAGGGTTCTCCTCCTTTTCCCTGCCTCTCTGTCGTCGCTCTGTGATCTTTTTCCGACCCCTCTCTTTTTGACAGGCACCGGTAAAAGTTCCAAAAAACGCTTTTGTCCCTGTGATGCCTTGGGACGGGCACCAGTCCCAGTATTCACCTCTTCCATGTCCTGTATAACGGTTGACATGACATCCTTTTCAGCCGACAAGGAGGAAGCTCCCGCTTCGATCCTGTGCTGCTCCCCAGAACAACGCAAGCCGGCACTGATGGTGTCGGTGGCCAGAGACAGGCCTATGGAGGTGTTCCCTGTATCTATATCGCCTCCCTGTGTATGGCGAGTGGATGGTGAAGGCAGATCGACTGTGTCCACTGTGGTAGTGCGTCGTCCATTGACGACGCCAACAGGCTCTGTACGTCCTACTGCAGTACTTGCTTCCACCGGCAGCTCGTCACGCTCTCTAGAGTCCCTCTGTTGCCCAGTGAATCCTGTGAAGGTACGCACCTCATTCATCCGCTCATCACGCTCTCTAGAATCCCTCTGGTACCGTGGGTTTCTGGGCCAAACGAAGATGTTTCCCCTGGAGAAATCCTCATGGTCCCTCTTGATTTTATTCATCTTGTCGAGGCGTAGTTTCTCGGCATTGTCTTGAAGTACGCCGCATGTTTGTTGTAAACGTTGCTTGCTTCTATGGTCAGTGAAGTCACTCTCTAATTTGCATAAGAGGAGCTGCACCTCCTCACTTAACCTTTCCATTTCAGGTGCAAAAAAGCTGATTAACAGCTCCATATACTTGTAACTGGTGTTGATGTTTAATGCCTGCCATTTGGCCAGCAATTCAGGAAACCGGTCTCCTTGTGCCGGCATACACAGGACCCTCATACCTCTAGGTACGATGCCATATTCAAGGCAGGCTTTGAAATGGAATTTTTGCCACTGTAGACGTTGTAATTTGTTCATTTTAAAGTTCAAATCTTTCAACAAGTCCTCAAAGGTCTTATCGACTGGTGCAGGTGCTTCATTGCTCTCATTTCTATTTTTAACTACATCAAAACCCAGATTTAAAAGCGGATTTAATGAAGGTATAAGAAGCTTCTTAGACCAACTTCCATTCATTGGTCCCGATACAGAAGCACCAACATGGGAGTTGTTCAACTCACCCATAGTATCAGCAGCATGCATGGCTTGTAGAATAAAAACAGCACCAAACGAAAATGAATCCACTCAGCCTTGCTAAAGTCCTGCTAATCCAAAATTAGCAATCCAAGAAAAAAGATGGCAGGACACTGCTGCTGCTCAATAAAACTTTTAATAAAAACTTGAAAACAAGTAATCCAAGTAATCCAAATGCAAACAAAGTGAAAAAGTAAGCGCTTTCGGGTTACACCCTTCATCAGACATCAAACACTTCATGCACCTTCTTTTTAAAATAATTCTCAACCAATAAAATCCTTCTAAATCAGTGAAACACACGCCTTCTCAAAAGTGTGGGTTTTAAAGGGATAACATCATTAAGGCCAGGGGGTATGTGTGCCATTAATTCTATGATCCATTTGGTTTCATCCAAAGCAGTCTGCAACCTGACATCCCCCCCCCCCGCTTATTCAGTCTAAAGTTGACAATTACTCTAAACAAAAAACTATGTGTTGGATATATGCATATATGCCTGAATAGGGCATTACTATCATCCCTATTCCTTATGCTACCTAAATGTTGTAGGATTCTTACCTTAAACATATTTGTGGTCATTCCCACATAAAAACTAGGACACTTTGTGCATTTGGCCAAATAGACCACGTTAGGGGTCCTACAGGTGGCCCTGCCTTTAAGAACAATGTTCTTACCTGTTGTTCTATGTAAGAAGTTAACCTCTTTATTAATAAAGCTACAGGCTTTGCACGTACCACATGGGAGTGTACCTGCCATGTTCTTAAATGGCCTGCTCTCAGAAATACTTTTCTCTTTACATAAAAGGTCACTCAAATTTTTGTTCCTTCTATATTGAAAATAAGGTCTATTATCAATTAGCCCCTTTAAACTGGTATCACTGGTGAGAATGTTCCAGTTACTGTTAACAATCTTACAGATGTCACTAATATTACTCCCATAGGTGAACAGCATCTTGGTACCTCTCAGTATGGGGGCATCCTGCATATGCACTGCAGGAGCCTGATGCTGATTCCTATTAAGCCAAGGTCTAAATTTGGTCTGTCTATAAACCTTACTGTCATCTATGACATTCCTCACCATATTCTTCCCATAGCCTCTCTGCTCAAAATGACCTGTTAGATTCACTAACTCTTGTTCAAATTGCATGTCATCCGTGTTAATCCTGGAGGCCCAGCTCACTTGTCCTCTGACAATGTTTGGAAAAAGATGACGAGGATGCATGCTGTCGTAGGACAGCAAGGTGTTTTTCCAACAGTCTTTTTTATATAGGCTAGATGAAAAGCCTTCCTGTTGTTGTGTAACTCTCACATCTAAGAAATCTAGACTGTGGTAAGACGTTTTGGCATTAAACTTAAGGAAGGTAGTGGTGGTGTGTAGATGAGACAAAAACCTATTGAAAGTGTCATGTTCTCCATTCCAAAGAATAAAAATATCATCTACAAATCTTACATACATTAAAATGTAATCCTTCCAAATATCATTTTCCAAAATATTAATGGTTTCCCATTTTGAGAGGACCAAGTTCGCATAGGTATTGGCACAGGGTGTGCCCATGGCAACACCCTGTGCTTGCCTATACGTGGAGCCAGCTCCCAAAAAAACATTGTTGTCCAACACTATTGTTAGCAAATCTTTGATGAGTTCTATTTTTTTCTCAGTGACTCCCAAACCTGTTAAAAGTTCAATTACTAAATTAATGCCATAATCATTATTAATCACAGTAAAGAGGCTGTTGATATCCAATGTAACCATAAGAACATTGTCAACGCTGGCTGGTTTAGTAACATTCCCCAAAATCTGTAAAAAAATGTCCTGTATCTATCAGGATGTTTTCCATTTGTTTAATGTATGGTTTTAATAGAAAGTCTACCCATATGGAGACATTTTCTATTACCCACCCCCTGCCTGAAACAATCGGCCTTAGGGGTGGGTCATTTAGACACTTATGCATTTTGGGTAAGGCCTTAAATATAGGAATCATTGGTTTTTCAATCAATAAAAAACGATATGTGTCTTCTGTGATGCTCAAGTTGTTCTGCAGGGTAATTAACTTCATATGCACTTTATCAACAATGTGTTTCACAGAAACCGGATTAATCTCTATATAGGCTATATCATCTTGTAACAAACGTTTTATCTTATCATTGTACCATACAGCATCCATTAAAACAATTGCTCCCCCCTTGTCCGCCTTTTTTATTATTATGGAATCATTATTGGCTAATTCCTTCAAAGCTCTGGCCTGCTCTATAGTTAAATTGTAATATTTCGAAAAAAGACCTTCAGTATAATATTTGGCCATATCTTTCTCACAAGCACTCAAAAAAAGATGTAAAGTGGGTGAAAGCTGTGGTATAAATCCACTTGCTTTCTTAGGCATGTTACAATCAGATATGTCATTCCCAAACATACTTTTCAACATTAAATTTCTACAGAACAACATAATGTCAGTAATTACCTCATTGTGCATGCAAGGGTTGCTAGGCACAAAAGTTAGTCCCTTGTTCAAAATGAACAATTCATCCGTGGTTAAGGAATGTGAAGATAAATTATAAACAATATTGTGATGGAGGCCAGGAGTCACTTGAGGGTTCTCCTCCTTTTCCCTGCCTCTCTGTCGTCGCTCTGTGATCTTTTTCCGACCCCTCTCTTCTTGACAGGCGCCGGTAAAAGTTCCAAAAAACACTTTTGTCCCTGTGATGCCTTGGGACGGGCACCAGTCCCAGTATTCACCTCTTCCATGTCCTGTATAACGGTCGACATGACATCCTTTTCAGCCGACAAGGAAGAAGCTCCCGCTTCGATCCTGTGCTGCTCCCCAGAACAACGCAAGCCGGCACTGATGGTGTCGGTGGCCAGAGACAGGCCTATGGAGGTGTTCCCTGTATCTATATCGCCTCCCTGTGTATGGCGAGTGGATGGTGAAGGCAGATCGACTGTGTCCACTGTGGTAGTGCGTCGTCCATTGACGACGCCAACAGGCTCTGTACGTCCTACTGCAGTACTTGCTTCCACCGGCAGCTCGTCACGCTCTCTAGAGTCCCTCTGTTGCCCAGTGAATCCTGTGAAGGTACGCACCTCATTCATCCGCTCATCACGCTCTCTAGAATCCCTCTGGTACCGTGGGTTTCTGGGCCAAACGAAGATGTTTCCCCTGGAGAAATCCTCATGGTCCCTCTTGATTTTATTCATCTTGTCGAGGCGTAGTTTCTCGGCATTGTCTTGAAGTACGCCGCATGTTTGTTGTAAACGTTGCTTGCTTCTATGGTCAGTGAAGTCACTCTCTAATTTGCATAAGAGGAGCTGCACCTCCTCACTTAACCTTTCCATTTCAGGTGCAAAAAAGCTGATTAACAGCTCCATATACTTGTAACCGGTGTTGATGTTTAATGCCTGCCATTTGGCCAGCAATTCAGGAAACCGGTCTCCTTGTGCCGGCATACACATGACCCTCATACCTCTAGGTACGATGCCATATTCAAGGCAGGCTTTGAAATGGAATTTTTGCCACTGTAGACGTTGTAATTTGTTCATTTTAAAGTTCAAATCTTTCAACAAGTCCTCAAAGGTCTTATCGACCGGTGCAGGTGCTTCATTGCTCTCATTTCTATTTTTAACTACATCAAAACCCAGATTTGAAAGCGGATTTAATGAAGGTATAAGAAGCTTCTTAGACCAACTTCCATTCATTGGTCCCGATACAGAAGCACCAACATGGGAGTTGTTCAACTCACCCATAGTATCAGCAGCATGCATGGCTTGTAGAATAAAAACAGCACCAAACGAAAATGAATCCACTCAGCCTTGCTAAAGTCCTGCTAATCCAAAATTAGCAATCCAAGAAAAAAGATGGCAGGACACTGCTGCTGCTCAATAAAACTTTTAATAAAAACTTGAAAACAAGTAATCCAAGTAATCCAAATGCAAACAAAGTGAAAAAGTAAGCGCTTTCGGGTTACACCCTTCATCAGACATCAAACACTTCATGCACCTTCTTTTTAAAATAATTCTCAACCAATAAAATCCTTCTAAATCAGTGAAACACACACCTTCTCAAAAGTGTGGGTTTTAAAGGGATAACATCATTAAGGCCAGGGGGTATGTGTGCCATTAATTCTATGATCCATTTGGTTTCATCCAAAGCAGTCTGCAACCTGACATCCCCGCTTATTCAGTCTAATGTTGACAATTACTCTAAACAAAAAACTATGTGTTGGATATATGCATATATGCCTGAATAGGGCATTACTATCATCCCTATTCCTTATGCTACCTAAATGTTGTAGGATTCTTACCTTAAACATATTTGTGGTCATTCCCACATAAAAACTAGGACACTTTGTGCATTCGGCCAAATAGACCACGTTAGGGGTCCTACAGGTGGCCCTGCCTTTAAGAACAATGTTCTTACCTGTTGTTCTATGTAAGAAGTTAACCTCTTTATTAATAAAGCTACAGGCTTTGCACGTACCACATGGGAGTGTACCTGCCATGTTCTTAAACGGCCTGCTCTCAGAAATACTTTTCTCTTTACATAAAAGGTCACTCAAATTTTTGTTCCTTCTATATTGAAAATAAGGTCTATTATCAATTAGCCCCTTTAAACTGGTATCACTGGTGAGAATGTTCCAGTTACTGTTAACAATCTTACAGATGTCACTAATATTACTCCCATAGGTGAACAGCATCTTGGTACCTCTCAGTATGGGGGCATCCTGCATATGCACTGCAGGAGCCTGATGCTGATTCCTATTAAGCCAAGGTCTAAATTTGGTCTGTCTATAAACCTTACTGTCATCTATGACATTCCTCACCATATTCTTCCCATAGCCTCTCTGCTCAAAATGACCTGTTAGATTCACTAACTCTTGTTCAAATTGCATGTCATCCGTGTTAATCCTGGAGGCCCAGCTCACTTGTCCTCTGACAATGTTTGGAAAAAGATGACGAGGATGCATGCTGTCGTAGGACAGCAAGGTGTTTTTCCAACAGTCTTTTTTATATAGGCTAGATGAAAAGCCTTCCTGTTGTTGTGTAACTCTCACATCTAAGAAATCTAGACTGTGGTAAGACGTTTTGGCATTAAACTTAAGGAAGGTAGTGGTGGTGTGTAGATGAGACAAAAACCTATTGAAAGTGTCATGTTCTCCATTCCAAAGAATAAAAATATCATCTACAAATCTTACATACATTAAAATGTAATCCTTCCAAATATCATTTTCCAAAATATTAATGGTTTCCCATTTTGAGAGGACCAAGTTCGCATAGGTATTGGCACAGGGTGTGCCCATGGCAACACCCTGTGCTTGCCTATATGTGGAGCCAGCTCCCAAAAAAACATTGTTGTCCAACACTATTGTTAGCAAATCTTTGATGAGTTCTATTTTTTTCTCAGTGACTCCCAAACCTGTTAAAAGTTCAATTACTGAATTAATGCCATAATCATTATTAATGACAGTAAAGAGGCTGTTGATATCCAATGTAACCATAAGAACATTGTCAACGCTGGCTGGTTTAGTAACATTCCCCAAAATCTGTAAAAAATGTCCTGTATCTATCAGGATGTTTTCCATTTGTTTAATGTATGGTTTTAATAGAAAGTCTACCCATATGGAGACATTTTCTGTTACCCACCCCCTGCCTGAAACAATCGGCCTTAGGGGTGGGTCATTTAGACACTTATGCAGTTTGGGTAAGGCCTTAAATATAGGAATCATTGGTTTTTCAATCAATAAAAACTGATATGTGTCTTCTGTGATGCTCAAGTTGTTCTGCAGGGTAATTAATTTCATATGCACTTTATCAACAATGTGTTTCACAGAAACCGGATTAATCTCTATATAGGCTATATCATCTTGTAACAAACGTTTTATCTTATCATTGTACCATACAGCATCCATTAAAACAATTGCTCCCCCCTTGTCCGCCTTTTTTATTATTATGGAATCATTATTGGCTAATTCCTTCAAAGCTCTGGCCTGCTCTATAGTTAAATTGTAATATTTCGAAAAAAGACCTTCAGTATAATATTTGGCCATATCTTTCTCACAAGCACTCAAAAAAAGATGTAAAGTGGGTGAAAGCTGTGGTATAAATCCACTTGCTTTCTTAGGCATGTTACAATCAGATATGTCATTCCCAAACATACTTTTCAACATTAAATTTCTACAGAACAACATAATGTCAGTAATTACCTCATTGTGCATGCAAGGGTTGCTAGGCACAAAAGTTAGTCCCTTGTTCAAAACGAACAATTCATCCGTGGTTAAGGAATGTGAAGATAAATTATAAACAATATTGTGATGGAGGCCAGGAGTCACTGGAGGGTTCTCCTCCTTTTCCCTGCCTCTCTGTCGTCGCTCTGTGATCTTTTTCCGACCCCTCTCTTCTTGACAGGTGCTGGTAAAAGTTCCAAAAAACACTTTTGTCCCTGTGATGCCTTGGGACGGGCACCAGTCCCAGTATTCACCTCTTCCATGTCCTGTATAACGGTCGACATGACATCCTTTTCAGCCGACAAGGAGGAAGCTCCCACTTCGATCCTGTGCTGCTCCCCAGAACAACGCAAGCCGGCACTGATGGTGTCGGTGGCCAGAGACAGGCCTATGGAGGTGTTCCCTGTATCTATATCGCCTCCCTGTGTATGGCGAGTGGATGGTGAAGGCAGATCGACTGTGTCCACTGTGGTAGTGCGTCGTCCATTGACGATGCCAACAGGCTCTGTACGTCCTACTGCAGTACTTGCTTCCACCGGCAGCTCGTCACGCTCTCTAGAGTCCCTCTGTTGCCCAGTGAATCCTGTGAAGGTACGCACCTCATTCATCCGCTCATCACGCTCTCTGGAATCCCTCTGGTACCGTGGGTTTCTGGGCCAAACGAAGATGTTTACCCTGGAGAAATCCTCATGGTCCCTCTTGATTTTATTCATCTTGTCGAGGCGTAGTTTCTCGGCATTGTCTTGAAGTACGCCGCATGTTTGTTGTAAACGTTGCTTGCTTCTATAGTCAGTGAAGTCACTCTCTAATTTGCATAAGAGGAGCTGCACCTTCTCAATTAACCTTTCCATTTCAGGTGCAAAAAAGCTGATTAACAGCTCCATATACTTGTAACTGGTGTTGATGTTTAATGCCTGCCATTTGGCCAGCAATTCAGGAAACCGGTCTCCTTGTGCCGGCATACACATGACCCTCATACCTCTAGGTGCGATGCCATATTCAAGGCAGGCTTCGAAATGGAATTTTTGCCACTGTAGACATTGTAATTTGTTCATTTTAAAGTTCAAATCTTTCAACAAGTCCTCAAAGGTCTTATCGACCGGTGCAGGCGCTTCATTGCTCTCATTTCTATTTTTAACTACATCAAAACCCAGATTTAAAAGCGGATTTAATGAAGGTATAAGAAGCTTCTTAGACCAACTTCCATTCATTGGTCCCGATACAGAAGCACCAACATGGGAGTTGTTCAACTCACCCATAGTATCAGCAGCATGCATGGCTTGTAGAATAAAAACAGCACCAAACGAAAATGAATCCACTCAGCCTTGCTAAAGTCCTGCTAATCCAAAATTAGCAATCCAAGAAAAAAGATGGCAGGACACTGCTGCTGCTCAATAAAACTTTTAATAAAAACTTGAAAACAAGTAATCCAAGTAATCCAAATGCAAACAAAGTGAAAAAGTAAGCGCTTTCGGGTTACACCCTTCATCAGACATCAAACACTTCATGCACCTTCTTTTTAAAATAATTCTCAACCAATAAAATCCTTCTAAATCAGTGAAACACATGCCTTCTCAAAAGTGTGGGTTTTAAAGGGGTAACATCATAAAGGCCAGGGGGTATGTGTGCCATTAATTCTATGATCCAATTGGTTTCATCCAAAGCAGTCTGCAACCTGACATCCCCCCGCCGCTTATTCAGTCTAATAATATATATATATACTCATACACTCCTATATCTACTTGTTGCAATAGATTTTCTATACTGTTGACTGACTGTGATGGTCAATATGTTTGTGAATACATTACAGATATGTATCTGTGGGATAGCTTACTGGGAAACTGTTTATTTTATGGTATTCTGCGTCCTTGCTTTGATCCTAGCAAAAGCTGTGTATTCTGTTGCTCGGCAGAACAAGTGCTATTGCTTACAGTGTGATTAAGTCCCTTGGTTTTAACTAGGGTGTGTCATTGGAGGCTAAAGCACTACATCTATGATTGTTGATTGGTACCAATCTCAAAAGCAAATCCTGTGTGTACTGTAGTATTAATTGAAGCTCTGGGCCTGTACAGCAAAGTATGGCGTATGTCCACATTGCTTGCATATACTGTTTTGTGTGGTCCCTGTATTCATCACAGATTTCATTTCTCAAGATTAAGGATGTGTAAGTACTGACACACAGTACTGTATAGTACACACTGAAAGCTTATCTGGGTTGTCATACTTTTGTGTCCTGTAATTATGTCTGACGTGTGTGTGGGTATGTCTGTAACATGTCTTTGACATATGTGTGGTAATACATATAACTGTGTATCTAGCAACATTCATACTGTACTACAGCAGTATGTGACCTATATTCCCAAATGTGCACATATTTTGGCCACAGGTTTGGCATTAACAAGTTGTTTGGTATAATAATACATTTACTGGACCTTACACTGATTGTGATAGATAATATATTTCTTTACAAATCAGCTTGATGTATATCTGCTGTGGCTAGGTGGTACATTGTGTTGCATACAGTGTGCCAGGTACTCATGTATACTCTTATATAGTGATTTCATTTTGTTGCTGTGCAGAAAATGGTTCATTAGAGAGAGAGTGAGCAAGGCACTTTCAAGCAGTTGTGGGGTGAGCAGTGATAAGTGGCAGTGTTTCACTCTCGGTTAGCTTATAGGTTGCTAAACTTTCACAAGCTGTGCTTACCCTTCTGAAAACCCACTTACAACTGCTGAAATGTGCCTTATTCCATCTGTAGCCCCTGACCTTTGTTTTGGCTAGTAACAAAAGGAAAAGCATTTACTAGGAAAACACCCACAACCATTCACATCACAGCATAAGTGATTTGCCACTAAGCCATCTCAGATATACATATCATTTATGTAGTCACAAACATAACATCCAGTACAATCATAAAACACTACAGAAAATGTAGTTCAACATGTAGATGTATGTGTGTGAGTAATTATTGTAATCTGTGCTCAGGTACAACATATTGTATTATGTATGTAAGTATATATATATATATATATATATATATATATATATATATATATAGCAGTTCAGTGATATCTGTACTGTATAATGTTAAATGTGCCATATGACTTGCTCAGACATATTTTTGTATTTATGCCTTTCAGGGATTATGGCCCACCACAGGATTACAACCTGCAGTAGGGCTGAAGATGATATCATCACTATGATCATGATTCAGCACTACCATTTACTGTTTTCACGAACCAGCCAGGACCAGCAGGAGCGTACTGCAATGTGGCTAGATCTTGTCTGCAGGGTCAATGAGGTAGGCCTGCATAACCACACATATGAGCAGGTATGCCACCACTGCAGTGATCTTCTCCAACATGCCCACCAGCATGCCACTGTTGTGCATACGGAACAGCTTGCAACAGGGGGTGGTGTTGGCATCCATCCCCCCCCCTCACCAGAGTGGAGGAGCTGCTCATGAGCCTGGTGGCACCTGCCCAACAACAACAGTAGCAGACATACACCATGATGGAGGTTGGAGCCACCCAGCAAGCACACATGGAGCATGCAGGTAACATGGCATATCTGTAGACTACTGTTATCTGTATTGGTAGATCATGCATATGTGAGATGTGGAGTGTGTCATTCAAAGATGTGGAGCCTGTTGTTTTGCAATACTGATCATTTGGAACATAAGCTGTACCCTGTGAATGTAAACCTTTGTTGTACTGTAAGATTGCAAGTACACAGTAGCAATGCCACAGTTGTGCCCACTGACAAACTGTCTCATCTCTATGTAGGTACCTCTGGGGTGACGTCAAGGCAGCGGACAGATGCTGGTGAGTGTGTTCTACATTTATTATTGGAAATAAAAAGTGCATGCCATAGTTAAGGTGTTGGCCATGTACACATGTAACCTACCCATAATGCATGCTGTGCATGTTTGTTGTAAGAGCACATACATCTCACTAATGTGATTAGCAGCCTCAAACACATGCAGTACCCAGACCATCTCAAACAAATGTGGCTAGACTGTAGTGACTATTGGATAGACACAGTTGATACTCAACATGCACATAACATACACATCTATGTCATACACAGATCATTTTAACATGCTACACATAAAGGATTTGCAAACCCTCTGTAATGACCCACTCCAGTATCAAAAATCTCATCCACACAACACAGAATATACCTGAGGGGTAGAGGCCTATCCTGGGGCATTTAAACACTCTGCAACACACTACACAGTCATGGCAGGGAATTCTCCTTATTGGCCTCTTTACAAAATCACGTAACAACTGGTTGTGAAATGGTGAATTTAGCCAAGGTAGTACAGTTCTGGCACAGCATGATTTGTGCTGGTTTGTGAAACATTTGTAGCCTTGAGTGACCACCTGATGCCTCATGATGATGACCTATGGTACTATGCCCCATCCAGTTATTGTAACCACAGTACTACACATAGCTGTCATTGCTACACACCATAATGATGCATGTGTGCACACATATGCACCTCTAAACAGTATGCATACCAATCACCATTTGCACAACTGACACATATATGTCTTGTGATGCTATTGAGTGGCTAGGTCATATGACACATATTGGGTATGTGTAGTGTTTAAATATGTAGTTGTGTTTTAGCATGCCATGCCATGTCCACAATATGATCTACACTCACCATAAGTACTGTACATTGGGTATGTGGCCGAATGGTATTCTATCAGTTATCCATACACCACTGATGATGTTGTGTGAATACCCATCATGCATGTGCTAAAAATCTGTCCACAATTAACACGTGTCCACAATTATTTGCTAAAGACACAGGCTGTAATTAGCATTGGATACCTATCTGATACACAGATACACATCCAGCAATGGTATGTACACTTGTGAGTTATGGTGCACAGTACATCACAGGGTTATGAATACCTGCACAGCTATGTTGTGTCCATGTATGCATTGTGTTCCAGGGGGAGGACCATCATTGAATAACAAAACACATGCATCAAAGCCATGTATACTGTTAGTAACAAGGATTGACTACACTTGCACTGCATGCTGTTGAGCAACACATGTCCTGCATGCTGACAGGTCTGATATGACTGTTTTGCTTGTGACACTGTACTCCACCATCACCTGCTATTTTGTATGTTCTGTGATTGCTGGTGTTGTGTGTGTCTGCTTTTGGGAGGAGTGTAGTTTTGTGTGTGTGCATGTGTGCATGTGTGCATGTGTGCAAGTGGTCTGAAGTCATATTCAGGTCTTAAAGTGTGTTTCCTTAGGGTAGTATTTATATATTTTGATGGTAATTTGTTGTTTTTATTTCTTTCTACTAGGTGATTCTTTAATAACCAGATAAGGGGTAATGGTATGATAGTTCAATAATCCTGTATATGATTTTGATTATGTTTTAAATAAATCTGTTCATAGGTTCATAGGTTCATAGGTTCATACTAGGCTATCTGCCCGAGGGCATTTACAAGCCTAGATTATTTTGCTGTGCCTCTGTCGAGCAGTGACACTGAGGTAATCCCTGATCTCCCATCCATTGGTCAAGATTTCTCTTGAACAAGGCCAGCGAGGTGCTCTGCCTCACATATACCGGGATTTTGTTCCACAGCATAGGGAGTCTTTGGGTGATGAATCTATCCTTGTGGCTCTGGTGGATCTAGATTTTGAGGTGAAGCATATTCATCAAATCTGGGTTTGACATGGCCTTGTATGTTAGGCAAAGGTCACCTCTGAGCAAGCGGTGGCGACTGAATAGAGTTGGAGTTCTTTCAGTCGGGCAGCATAGGACAGATTTTGAGACCCTTTATCCTTTTGGTGAGGAACTTTGTGGTCTCTCCAGCTGCTGCAAGTGTCGGGTCAGATACATATTGGGCATTGTACTCAATCATTGGTCTGATGAGTGATGAGTAAAGGGAGACCATGACCTCCCTTGATCTAGATGAGAATCCCTTCATGATAAGGTGGGCAATGTAGAAGGTCTTCCTAACTACTTTAGCTACATGGGTGTCGAATGACAGACTACAATCAACCTGGGTCCCCAAGTCCCTGATAACTTCTTCTGTGCTCAGTGGATTGCCACCTATTTGGTAGCTAGGTATGACTATGCATTTTGGCATTTAACTTTAGGCCATGGCTCTGGCACCAGTTATCCGTTTCTGTGAGACCCTTCTGAAGGATATCTGTGTCAGATGTGCAGCCAGTTTGCAGTCATCTGCAAACTTGTAGATGCCAAACAAGAATGGGCCCAGGACTGAGCCCTGTGGGACCCCACTTGTGACAGGCTTTGAGTCTGACATGGTGCCAGCAACTCTGACCCTGTGGGTTCTGTCACTCAGCCAGTTTGCAACCCATCTTGTGATGTATGGGTTAACATTTAAGCTGCTGAGTTTTCAATGAAGATCCAGGTAGGCTGTATGGACTGCCTTTCCCTCATCAATGGCTTTGGTGACTGTTTCAAAAGTCAACCAAGTTTAAAAGGCATGATCTGCCTTTGACAAAGCCAAACTGGGTTGGATCCAAGGTCTGCAAATTCCCTATGTCTTTATTTATGAGGTCCATTATGATCCTCTCCATGGCTTTGCAGATAAGGCTTGTCAAGCTAATAGGCGTAATTTCAGGGTTTTGTGAAGTGGGACCACAGTTGCAGCGCCACTCCCTGGGTACATATCCAGAGGTAAGACTTTGATTAAATAGCTGTCCTAGTTGTGGGTTTAATTCCTCATTGAGTATGGATGCTGTGTTTTTGCTTGGAGAGAGCAGTTTTAACTTGGGCGTTGGAAATGTTGAACCTGTCAGCCAGTATGTTGGCAATGTCTGTAGGATCAGTAATCTTCACATCATTTTTGACTAGTTCTGAGCATATCTGGGAGTTTCCTCCCAGGTTTCTAACATAGCTAAAGAATGCCTTATGATTGTCTTTTGAGTCTTCTCAAAATTTGCTTTGGATGATTTTATGAGAGCTCTTAGTTTTGTCTTACCTTTTAAGGATTTTGCTCTATCTTGTAGTAGCTTTCTCCTTTTGTTGTAGAGTTTGTTTATGGCTGGGGTCCACCAGAGGGATTGCCTTATCCATGCAGTCCTGCAGGTGCTGGTAGAAGGCATTTGTATTTGTTTCCAAATAGGGATGTAGTGAACATTTAGCCATAAGGTTATATTTTTAACAACAAATGATAAAATGTATGTCTCAATGTCTGGTAAATTAATTCATCCTTATCCCAATTTGGTAAATGCTTATTTAAAGCAATTCGGGATTTATTTGGGAAGCATAAGAAGTTTAATATTATTTTGTTAAATCTTTGGACAACATGTTTGGGTGGTGGGAATGAGAAACTTTGAATTATGTATAGTACTTTGGGAAAAATTATTGATTTAATAAGATATAATCTGTCTCCCATTGTAAACATATATTTGTTCCAGTTAGATATTGTTTGCTCTATTTTATCTAGTGTTTTTTTAATTAAATATAAGTGAAGCTGTTAAATCTTCAAGCAAATCTATACCTAAATGCAGTATTTTATTGTCTACTGCTATATATTTGGAATATGTGTTGCTTATATATTTCTTTTTGATATTGCATGATAAGATTTTTGTTTTGTTTTTATTAAAGTGTAAGTTTCAGACTTTTTGAAATTCTTTGATATCATTGAATAATGCCTGTAAAGATTTATTAGTGTCTGAGAGGGTTAGGAGTATGTCATCAGCAAAGAGTTGTAATTTAAGGTTTAATGTTTTGTTAATATATATTCCTTTAATGGTATTATTTGATCTAATTTGATTTGCAAAGGGTTCTATTATTAATGCAAATATCAGTGGTGATAAAGGGCAACCCTGTTTAGTTCCCCTTTTTGATTTGTATAGGTCCTGACCAATATGATCCTAATTTAACATATGCTACAGATACTTTATATAATGATTGAATGAGAGTATTGAAATGTATGGGGAAATTATATGTATATAAAACTAATATAAGAAAATTCCAGTTAACTGAATCAAAAGCTTTGTTAATATCTAGGGAAATTGTGTTTAAATCAAGATTTATATGTTTAGTATAATCAATAACTGATAAAATTCGTTTAAGATTTTCATAGGTATTTCTTCCCTTAAGAAAACCTGTCTGGTCTTCATGAATTAACATGGGGAGAAAGTGTTTGATTCTGTCAGCATATATTGCCATGAACATTTTGTAATTTATATTTAATAATGATATTGGTCTATATGATGAACATTGTTTCTCATCTTTACCTGATTTAATTATTGGGGATATCAATGAATATTTCCAAGAGGGTGGAATATTGATATCTTGTTTAACTAAGTTATATACTTTTAAAAGTAAGGCTACAGCCTGATTAGGTGTTAACTTATACATTTTAGGTAATATATTATCTGGGCCAGGTGCTTTATTTACTTTAAGTTTTTTAATTTATGATTTCAATTCCGTCATTGTAATTGATTTATTTATAGTGTGTATTTGTACTTGTGTTAACCTAGTAAGAATTTTATTTTCAAGGTATTTTTTATATCTTTGGTAGGTATTTCTTGAGAATTTAAAAAAATATCTGAGTTATATTGCTGTCTAAATGCTTCCAGAACACTATTTAAGTCTGTTACTTCTTTCTTAGTATTAGGTATATATATATATATATATATATATATATATATATATATATATATATATATATATTTCTTTAATTTGTTTGGATTTGATTATTTATTTCAATGTTTTTGTGTGTTGGTTTTGTGGAAGAAGAATTTAGTTTTATCGTTTCTAAATTAATCATAATCTTATGATGTAATAATTCTGCATATTTATTGTTAATTTGTAATAGTTCTTGAGCTGAATCTATATTTCCTTTCTGAACTTCCAGCTTCAATTTATCAGCTTTCTCTTGTAATTCTAACATTTCTTTATTCCAGGTTTTCCTTTTATTAATGTACCAAGATAATCCTTATATATATATATATATATATATATATATATATAGTTTTAATGAGTCCCACATATATATTTAATTAATTTAGTTAATTAATTAATTTTAGTACTAGGCTAACTGCCCTTGCAAGTCATTTTAAGCCTAGCCAATTATCCCTTGTGAGACTCAAACCCTGCACCTTGTGTTTGCAAGGCAAACACCTTACCCATTAGGCCACCCTCCTAACCCTTAAGTACCTTATTTCTATCATTTGCTTGGCCACATATCTGTTTTGCATTCATCCCACATGCTGTTTGGAGGTGCTGCCATTCTTCTTCATCTAAGTCTGTTTCCTCCTCTACTTGTCTTGGGGTACTTCAGTGCTGAGAACTTTCTTGCTCATTCTCCCCTTTTTTTTTAATTGTCTTCCATTAATGGATGAGTTTCAGATGGTAATATTCAGCATGATTTGGGGGAAGACCCCCCACAGAAGCACAAGTAGACAATGCAAAGGCCTGAGATAATGCATTGGCTGGAGGTCAGGATCGAACCTTGTACCTTGTGCATGGGAGGCGAACACGTTAACCACTTCGCTATCTGGTCGCTATTCTGAGATGCCCTCTGTTGTGTTCAGTTCAAGAAAAGTTTTAATTTCTTTTTCATATAACTCTTTAAATTCTGTTAATTTTGTGATGTAAGAGGGTATTCTTGTGATGGGATTTGTATCTATGTGGTTAACTTCTATTTCAAAAACTAGTGCATTTTGATCAGATAGTGGACAATTTATTATTTTAACTTCATCTATTTTTGCTATTAAATCATTATATATATATATATATATATATATATATATATATATATATATATATATATATATACTGTCTATTCTAGAGTTGGTTTTATACCTATGACAGTAAAAAGAATACATTAATGAGTCAGGTTCAACAAAATCATTTATGTTTTTTAAGCACATTGTGTCTGTGAATTTTAAAAGTGCCTTTGATATAGGTAATTTTCTTCTTGTGGTTTTTGAGTCAGTGTCTTTATCATTTGTTATACAATTAAAATCTCCTGCTATTATCAGGCTACCTTTAGTTAAATGAATTATTTCTTCAAAATGATGTTTAATTGTTCCTAGTCTAAGTCCTGGCATCCAGTGTAAATTTATTAAAGTATACACTTTTCTATTTAATTCCATAGACACTAGACAAAACATACCTGATGTATCATAATAGGTGTTGATTATTTTGGGAGATATGATTTCATTATGAATTAATATGGCTACCCCTCTTTTCTTTTGTATATATTGAGAGCTTTTTAGCACAGTGTAGTTATTAATATTTATATTGTTTATATCTATATCTAACAAGTGAGTCTCTTGTAGGAATACTATTTGTGGTTTATGCAAATGTATACATTTGAATAAGCTCATCCTCTTAATATTATTGTTCAGACCATTAATATTTATGGATAAACATTTCATATTTTACTTTATGTCTGTTTTATAATGACAGTATATGGAAATAATTTTGTCTCTCGGTTTTGTTTTATAAAAATGTTTTGATTTTATATTGTTCACATATGTATTGAGTATTTTACCTGTAGACACCAAACCATTATAAAAAGCAAATGAACTACCAAACTTATTATTTCAACTCATTAAATACATTCCCTATCACTATGAGGTAATATGCCTCTTTGCCTGGCTAGTAATACTGCCCAAGAAAACTTTCTAACCTCGTGAATAGTATTTAGATTAAACTCTCTTTGACCTCAAAATCAATAAAATATTGTTTATATAACTTAAAAGAATATAATCAGCTAGCAAATAAATATATAATAAAGAGTATGAAAATATTATCTACATAGCTATTTCTTTATAACATATTTAGCATAGTATTAATGCTTTAAATTTAAATATAAGTTTGTTTTCCATTTAGGATTCAAAGGGCAAAATTTCAAATTTAACATTCATTGTTACTTCAAAATCATTTAGTAGTTTGCATGACATTCAATGTAATATAGTTATTTTTGATTCATAATAAAGATGTTCCAGTACTTTTATATGAAGCTTGAAGTAAATAGTTAAATCAGGTTTCAAGTTAATTTACATATCCCTCCCCCTCCCTCAAATTATTTAGATGCATTTAAATATCTCTGTTTTGTTTTATAATTGTTTTATAATTGTGACAAAACAAATTAACATTAGTAATAAACTTCTCAATAAATATTTTCTTTTGCATTAAAATATTGAGTATATTTAAGGAACATCGTTAGAATCCCCCCCCCCCCCCCGCATATATTCTTGCAGGTAGAATGTTTTATACTTCAATCATTATTATTAGAACATTTTCATAAAAAAATACTTTAAACTGTATATTTCAAAATTAGGTAGTTATAGTATGTAGTCTCTATACAGAGTACTTCATTCACTTTCCCTTCAAGCAAATACTTCAGAGAAGATAAATAATTGTATACTATAATAGTTTCTTCCTCTAATATATTGAAACAGCTATTGCATTTACATCAATTGAATTTTAGCTTGTTCACATTTTTCGCCTTGCACAAAACAGTAAATGAATCAATTCTGTATCATAAATGCATTTCTGCTGTTTACTGATGTAGCATATATTTTGAATTCATTTAAAATTTAAGTTTTCTAATCAGTTGTTAATGAGTCTCAGAATGCATCTGCATGTCAACAGATAATATCACAGAACAAATTAAACATTTGAACAATTAATGTCAAAGTAATACCTTTACATAGGCTCCTATTGGGTTTAATATATGAACATCTCAATTAAAAGTCTGAAATTATATACTTAATAAGTCAAATAACATGAATTTCACCCTTTCAGTTGCGTGGGCCAAATGACCACTGGCTGTCAGCAACACTGAAAGGGCTAAGTCCTTACAACTGGTATTGTTAACATTGTTACTAATCCAAATAGTTTTATTAGAAACTAGGTACTTTGACATAGCTGTAAAATGTTCATAGTAAACATCTTAACCATGAGAACCATTAGTAAATGGATAGTGTAATATATGCGTTTGTGTTTTTTGTTTTTTATAAATAAGTATACTAGATTCATGGAGTTTTAAAGGGGTCTATATTAGAACATCAAAGTTTCACAACTTCGAATGTTCTAACATCGACCCCTATTCAGCGAACACTGACATTGAACATGCAGAACAATGAATTTTTTCCTAGGGAAAAAATTTGCTGTTCCAAAACACATACACACAACACAAACACACCAAACAAACAGCAATCCACACACATACACCTAAAATCTTACAGCTAACCCTACATTAAACTGTACAAACACCACTAACTATCCACTTACCTTAACCCAAACCCTAACCCTAAGGTCCATCACTATCGCACACTCACCTCACCAGAGCCCTAACCCTAACTCACCTACCCCACCCTAACCCTCACATCCACACAATCACACAATCACACACATACCTAACCTGCACCCTAACCCTAACTCACCAAACCTGCCCTAACCCTCATGTCCACACAATCGCACACTTACCTGACCCATGCCCTAACCCTTACTCACCTAACCCACCCTAACCCTCACGTCCACACAGTTGCACACATACCTAACCCGCAGCCTAACCCTAACTCACCTAACCCATGCCCAATTGCACACTTACCTGAACCCGACCTGTAACTTTCCACCACAGCACTGAAAATAGTGAAAAGACAGAAACAAACAACCAAATTCTTTCCCTAGGAAAATTTTGGTTTTCTGTCATTTCGCTATTTTTAGCATTCACTGAATAGGGGTCAATGTTAGAACATTCAAAGTTGTGAAACTTTGATGTTCTAATATAGACCTGTTTTTAAGATATATATTGAGTCTAGAGATAGGGGAATAATGTATATTAGCATGTGTAAAAATAAAGAGTGATGTTAATGAAGTAGTATCACTTCATTATGCAATTATTGTACGTAGGAGGTGGAGATATGAATCTCTGTTCTGGACATAATATTGTAAGAAATGGTGATAGGAATCCCCTTTCTGGTGACATAACTGTAGATGTCTTGTACAAGAAAGCAATCTCTTCATTATGGCAGCTTAGTATCAAGAGCTTGTGTGCCCAATGAAATAGCAAGGCTTGGAACAAGCCATTTCCTCTTTTCAAGGAATCAGAGACATCTATATGACAAAAGGGCAGATTTTCTGATTACTCATGCAGATTCTGAGACTCATATACAAAACAAAAAGTAGCCCTTCTGCATGACCGGGGAAGAGTACATCTTTTTTTTTTCTTTTTGAATTGTGTTACAAAGGTTCAGACACACAAACATAAACCATGTCAGAACTAATTTGTTACAGTTCTAATACAATTGTAACAGAGCTTCCTGCATAAATATTCACCAATAGCATATAATTATTTACAAAACTCCATCCAGCTGTATTGGCAGTATCTCTTTTTGTTGCTAGCCTGTTATTGCAAAAATTGGGAATGAAGCCAAAAAATAATGAGGGATAAATACCCAAAATCTGGTGCATATTTTAAATATTGCTCTGAATATTGGATAGCATGCATTTGCATTGTCCACTCTCTGGAGTGTGTTAAATGGAGGCAGTGTTGCCAAATGTCAGAGATGAAAACCAGCAAGATTTATTGTGACCCCATCACCTCCAAACCAGTCGCAACAGCCGGTTGTGTCACATGACTCTAAAGTAAGCGCAGACATAGTACAATAACACTGCTTAATATACAGCCCCACGTATTTAAATTGCTGAGTTTACCATACTGCACAAGTTCCTTTTTCCCTACGAGGATAAAATGCTCCCTCTTTGAGGAGAGATCTATGTAAACACTGCCTCAAAAAACACTGTTAAGAGGAAGGATAAACCTACCTAACAGAAATAGCTAAGCCTGTCAACCAGCAGACTTAAACACATTACTAAAACAAGTATTACCTCAGCTCTGCAAGCCTCTTTATGAAACTTAACATCCCCAAAAAGTAAAGTTTTTGCAGCAATGAAACAGAGTTCTACTCTACTACAACATCCTGCCCCACCGAAAGTTACAGGCCATATAATGTTAAGCCAGAGCATTGGCAGTTAAAGTGGTGAAACAGTCAACATTTGATTTACCCAAATTTTACATAAATATAGGGGAAAAACAACAACTCTGTTATCTACTGGTTCATAAAAATAATCTGCCGAATCAACCATGCCTTAATGAAACCACTAAAAAACTGCATATACATGCGCACAAATAGCATGAATTCAGATATTAAGCAACACTTTATCCATAAAATGTTCTTAAATAATACACAGATCCTTAACAACTAAAGCTAAAAGAAAACATCAGTCCTTGGCAACTGATGCCAGCCATCAGGCCCAATATGTCAAAGGTACCAGAAAGACATTCTGCAACCCCCTACATACAGAGTTTTTGCAGCATCAACAGCAGAATACAAATATATAGATGTAAGATGATGTGTATTTTCTTAAAACAAAACACGATTTAATGACATACAAAAGTATAATTTTAATAAACCTAAAAACTACAAAAGTGCACACTGTTTTTAAACAGCTACTGTATTAGAAGTAACTTCAGAATCACAGGGTCTCACAACCAATGTTTTCCAAGCTTCAACACAACACAGCCGAATGCTACGACTGCGCACTCAAGAAAATATCTCTCTCGCTTCCTTTTCTAACTGCCATTCAAACTGTCACCACCTACCTTCTATCCAATTACAAGACAGTGCAAGAGAGAAGCCTAGAGTAACTCATGCTTGTTCAATAATTTTTGCCTGCAATACTAAAGAGACACAGTTGTGTGACAAGGTTGGAGGACACACTGTTGCCATAGCAACATAAACATCACTAGTTTTCAATAACTGAAAACCCACTCAAAGCTGTTGGGAAAGGCAGCAAGGACAGTAAGGAAAGTATTTAAGGTGAACAACATAATGGCCACAACCCATGCCTGCAGCAAACGTTCCAGAGTCTGCACTAGGTGCTAGGGACCAAACCCTGAGCCACAAAGACCAAAAAAGCACTAGATTCAGCACAAAAAGTGTCAAACCAGCAACAGTGAATGGAGGGGTAGGCTTTTTTTTTTCCGTGACCTGTTTCGTAGATTTAAATGCATCTGCTAGTTAGAAGTTATTTGCACACACACACACACACACACACACACACACACACACACACACACACACACACACACACACACACACACACACACACATTAGCGACTGCAGTTGTCAATAGATTCCCACAAAAAAAATGTACATTTTATGAGAATCAGACCAAAAACATAAGGTAAAATTGGAGATAATATGTAAAATTAGGGATTCTCATATCAGGGGACCAATGGGCCTAATATTCTCAGTTTCAAAGCAAAAAAGTAGTCAAAATGAAATGGTGATATCTGGCGAAGCCAACACAGTTTTAATCTTTGCTGCTTTTTTTATTTTTGCTGTAGAAGTTCTAGAATTTGTTTTTATGATGATGTAAGTGAGTCTGAGATATAATATAAAGAGAATGTGCTTGTGGTCTTGCGCAAAGCCAGTCTTGTTAACATATACTGGTTCATCTGCGAGGTAATGTGGATGAGGCGAGATACCACTACTGGGAAAACCAAAAACAAAGACAAAGCCATACTTCTTAAATTAACTTGTTCAAAGGTTTGAAAGTGGAAGAAGGTACTTTATTAGATGGCTAGATAAACAAACACATTTTTTTTAAGTTAAAGATAGAACTCTCTTCCTCCCCGCCCATAAATAACAAAAGGTCTAAATAAATTAACTTGTGCAGAATATAGTACATCACTAGATATGCATTAATATATAAGTGCTTATGATAGAGCTGTTGCTTTAAGATGCTAGCACATTTCCACATTTTTCGTCTCTGCTTCATGATGATGCGATGCAGTTTTTTAAGGGACGATGTACGTAAGAGGAGAGATGTTTCAGACTGAATTTAATGTCTGTAGTGCTAGTGTTGCTTTATAGTCATTGTAAATAGCTCGAGGACCAGGCGGGAAGGAAAGAGTGATTTTTTTCCCTTTCAATATTCAAGGTAAGGTTCACGCAACTATAATGTACTATTTGCAATTTAAAAAATAACAGTTGTAGTTATTTTCATATCAATTCCGAAAAGTAGTAGAACATAAAAATATATTTAACTGCTCATTCCTATGAATATTTTTTTTTTTTTTCCAAATTTAAACCTGTCTTTACTTAGAAAGGCATATAATATTAAAATCTAAACATTAAGTAAACATTTACCTTGAGACTGTACCTAATAGTAAATTTAGAACTTTTTTTATAGCTCATTTAATCTATTAAATCAGAGACAAAACAAATATTTACATATCAATAGAAATAGATTTCTAATTGTTAATGCCCTAAATGCCTTATATATGGAAATCTCTATATATTGTCTTGTATGTTTTATCAAAAGAGTATAGAAGTAAATAATAAAAAAATTTAGGACTGAATTTGTTCAGTTACTTATAAATCAAATAGTAATTAAGAAATAATTGTAAAGGCATACCTGTTTTAAGTTGATTTTTTTTTTTGCTTGTTAATCTGAAATCATTGTTCATGCTTTAACATCATGTAAAAACATTCATGTTTATATGTCTTTCAGTTTTTTTTTTCTTTTGTTTAACAGTCTTCCAGTTGCTTACTTCTGCATTTCTTTTTTGTGTACTATTTGTCCATTCCATAGGTTCTTCTTGTGTTAGTATGTTGTTATTGGAGAGATATTTTATTGCTGAATTCACTGTTTCAAAGATTTTTATTCCCTCTGGGAGAAAAATTCTCAATTTTGCTGGAAACAAAAGATGAGTTTTCAGTTGTTTCTTCTTTAGGATTTTTATTATTGGTAGGAATTCTTTTCTTTTGGAAAACACTTTTACAAAATAGTCATTGTCAAATCTGATTAAAGTATCTTTATATTTGATGGGTGAATTTGCCCAGTCATTTCTTAGGATAAGATCTTTGTCTTGGGTAGAAAAAAAGTCTCACAATTATGGATCTTGGCTTATTTTTGATTGAAGAAGTATTTTCAGAGGCTGTTAATGACCTGTGTGCATGTTCTATGCCATATGAAAGGGCTTCAGGTAATTTCATTATATCTGATATCCAAGTGGATAGAAAGTTTATTATGTTGTCCCCTTCTGCTTTCTCTGGTAAATCCTATATCCGGATGTTGTTTCTTCTTCTTTGGTTTTCCATATCATCAAGTTTTTCTATTAAATAAGTATTCTGCTATAACAAAAATTATGTTTGATATTCCTCTGTTAATAACCTTGAGTCAATGTCATTTAATGACTGTTCCATAAGTGAAATTTGCCCTATCTGTTGTGTAAACATTTCCTGAAGTTGTTCAAGTTGTTGTGAACATTTCTGCTTGAAAGTATCTATTTTGTTATCCATCTTATCAGTTTTGATTGTGAGTTCCTGAGTATTAGAAATAAGTGGGTGCTGATCCTTTTTGATGATTTAAGCTGAATTCTTAAGATGACTCATGATGCATAGCTGATTGTAGTGTTGTTTTTCCAGTAGTTAATTTGACAGGAAATATCCAAAGACAGTCAATGAAATTTCTTCTGTAGATGCTCCAGGGTAATATACAGATGTTAGTAATAGAAATTTCCTCAAATTGTACCTTATTTCATAAAATTTCTGTCAGGAATAGTAATGAGGTAAGAGAGCTGAGAGAAAGTGATGTTACAAGATCAGCATCTTGGCCACGGCCCACAAATATTTTTTAATGTAACTCAGGCAATTAATTCTTCAAGGGCGTCGGGTACTGAATTTGTAGATGAAATATTTAAATGTGAAGTCATTTGCCAGTAGCAACCTCTTCATTGGTTACCGTTCTCTTTAATATGGAATTATTGAGATGACTTTTACTTATGCAGAGATTGCACTTTTTGAATGATATTTGGTGGACTGCAATGACAAATGTTTGAGTGGCCTTTTTTGGTTTAAATTTTCTGAAATAGGTAGTTTTGCCATTATTGGTTCATACATTTTGTTTCATTACTTATTAGAAGAATATTCAAAACTACAAATTTAAAACACATTCTAACAAGTAGTACTTTATTCTAGAAGGAATATAATTTAATATCAGGAATGTGAATCAAAGAACACATATATGTATGCATGGCCCTAAAATGCGTGCAAGGAGCCTATGGTTTGAAAACAGGCCAAAGGTAAACTTAATCTTCCACTGGTCAGATGATTTTCTTTGAATGTGGGTAGTTTCAATGAATGTGAGGTTCAAGGACAGAGATGTTTACTGCTCATGCTAAGTTTGTTTCCATTGCGAGACTGTATTGTTTGTTTAGCAAATGGCTATTGTTTGTTTAGGAAATGGCTATCAGTGTTTGCATTGTTTTATTTCAATATCTGTAATCATTGTAGAAGTAAATAAGAAAACAGTATGCACACTGACAGGTTTGAACAGTGTTTATGGTGAATGGGGAGAAATAGCCAAGTAATAGAACACTGGAATGGCTGGGGAGGAAGCTGCTGCTGGGTTATAGGGGGTTGCTGTAGGGGGGGGGCTGCTGTGGGGATGCCCTGATCTATTATCCTGCCTAGGGCCCCATTTGACCATGATCTGGCTCTGGTATTTTGTACTGTTATTTACTATAAATTATCGGAAGTTGGAATGAAACAACAAAGTGTTAATTGTAAAAAATAATAAGCATTTTTTCCATGCTTGTTAATGAAGGAAAGAAAAGAGCTTATTATTTTACAACTGACACTTTGTTGTTTCATTCCAGTGTCTGACAGTTTATGGTTTTCACTGTTATTTAATAATTAATAATTAATAACAGTCATATTGCTGAACGTGCCAGGGCATTTCTGTGTACTGTGGACCTCAACTGAAGTGATAGCAGCCCACCCAGGTACATTCTAGGCAGTCATTTATGAAGTAATAACAGTAAAAATAATAATGACAGTGATGATGATTATGATGATGATGATGAAATAAGACTTAATGCAGGCAAGAAATTGGAATAGTTTTGACCCTGCTGTTACTGTGTTTTCAGAAGAAGTTATTGCAGTTTCTTCCTTGCCTTCAGTGTCCTTTTGTTTTCTCATTTTTTTCATTATTTCAAGTTGGCCCAGTTTTGTTAGATTTTTAAAGTCATGCAATAAACATTAATTTATTTAAAAGCACAATAAAAAATACAGTGTGATTTTTATTCTGCTTATAAAATGTTATTAAAGCTTCTTGCCTGACTTTAAGCCCTCAGTTAGGTTATTTTATTATTACTGTCGTTTTTCAAGTTGCCCAGTTTCATTGCACTTCTGATTTATTTAAGTGAACAACTGAAAAAGAAATGCAGCAGGTTGAGCTTGAAAATGGTAAACATCTTTTGCTCACAGTTATTATTTAAACCTGAAAATCTCAAAGCTCAAGGGATAAAGCTAAAAATGTAATGGGTCAGGAAAAAGGACAAAGGTCCAGAACCAGGAACAGATTTTAAGTGTAACATTGATCTCATGTGCTTAGTTGCTAGAATAACATGTTTCACATTAGCATATTTGCCAGAAAACCACAAATCTTATGAGAAACAGACCAAAAATATGACGCAAAATCAGGGATGGAGAAACATATGATCTGATCTCTCAACCTCTTAGGTCAATAACTGGGGAGAAAGTGTGAAAGGCTCAAAATTCTGGGCAAATTTTAAGCTTTACTCTTGCCAGCAAAGCAATGGGTGAAGGTAAAACAGTTCACACACTATTACCTTGATTTGGCCCAGCCTTTTGACACAATCCCCTACTCAGGTATAGTAGAAAAGAATAAACCCTTAGATCACTAGCTGGACTGCCAACTGGCTCCCAGAATGCAGGAATTCAAAATAGGGGAGACTACTGCTAGAAAGAAACCAGTCCCTAATGGAGTTCCTCCAGGTTTAGGTTTTGATACTTTTCCTCTTTGGCATGTCTTTCTCAGAAGTAAAAGCAAATACCAAAGGGCTTTGGCTAAGTAAGTTTGAGATGACTGCAAGCTAGCAGCAGTTATTGAGTCCCCAAATGACTTAACCATCATGCAGAGAGATTTGTCCCAAACAATAACTGGTGCCAGAATCATGAATTGAAACTAAACTCCAAAAAATACATTTCTGTATCATTTTGAAGTTGACTACCGCAGAGAACTACCAAATTGCTAATACCCCAATGAGAGTTGACCCAGATGTTTTGCATTTAAGAACATGTGTGGTCAGTGATCTAACTTTTGACCAGCATGTGCCCAGTATCATAAGAAAGACTTTCTATATTGCACAGCTTATGAAAAAATTGACTGCAACTAGATCTAGAAACATTATTATCCCTCTTTATGAAGCCCTCATTAGGTCAAGCATTTTGTATCATGCCCACTTTATCACATATCTGTCCAGACACATGCAACAACTGACATGCCCAATGAGATACCTTACTAAAAGGATACAAGTCCTAAACAATAGGTCTTGCGTGAACCACTTCAATGCCTTATCACTATACTCAGTATCCTACAGAGTGCTAGGAGACCTGTGTCTGGAACTCAAGGCATCCTCCAGCCCAATACTGAAAGACCTACTGAACAACAGCAAGTCAAATGGTATCAGAAATACTCAGTCCAGGTATCTAAACAGAATGGTGTGGAGAGACAGATATATATATATATATATATATATATATATATATATATATATATATATATATATATATATATATATCACGGAAGATACCACTGTTCCAGAACAGAATCTCCATTTAAATAAAACAAAGCTCATCCATGTCCATATTCAAATGCAACTTGGATCTAAGGATGGGCAATAGAAAATGCACCCCAGGATTGCCCCTCATGCCACTAATGGATAGAGGCAGTTCCTAAATGCTGCATCCCTTACATGGGTCCCTCAAATTATCTATGGTATGATCACAGTTATTCTCACTAGGGCTAATGTACAATTATCAGCCATGGGATAGTTAAGACCAATCAGAAAATGTCAATTCAAGCACCAAAAGGGAAATTGGCTAAGCTTAAAATGTCCTCCAAGTGAAACTATGTTAAGGTAGTAAATATTTTTTTAAAAAATTTCCTTTTTTAGATCACAAAGTGCACCTGTTACCCTCTGCCCTGTCAACCTTCAAAAGCTTCTGGTGACTCTGCCTCCTGGTGCCTCTGGTGCCCTCTTGTGTTCTATTTCTGGTGAGGGGCATCACTGGAGAGTCCCACTGGGTCACTTGACAGAATATGGAATGGTGAACCCGTGGCTGAACAAAACCATTGCATCCTGGACCACATCACTTATGTGTGCTAACCTTAACACTAAGACTAATTCTATTAATGCTTATTATACTACTGAAAATCCTTTTCCTAGTAGTACCACTAATCAAACAAACATTACCATTGCAAATCAAGCAAAACACTAAATCTATTCCCTTACCTAACCCTGATCCTAACCCTAACACACAAATGTTTGCACTTACACACTACTTGCAATAATATAGGTGTGTACATTTTCAAAATGACCACCTTTTTAGTCAACCATTCCTTTTCCTGCACATTTCTACATATCTGCACTGTACAAAAATTGAATTCAGCTTAATGTTATTCTCACAAATGTGCAGTCACTCATTCGTGTTTCTCACATATGCATTTTCTACCAAATAAATGACAAAACATATGCTATATACAGTAACCTCACAGTTAACCAGTACCCATGGGGATTGGCAGATGCCGGATAACTGTAGTTTCTGGTTGCTTGAGAGCTGCTATTAAAAATAGACCTGACTAATACCTGTACCCTATACTGTTTGTTTTGTTTCACTTGTTCTCATGTCAGGGAAAGAGGGGAATTTACTCTTATCTTCCTTTTTAAAACACTAAAACTCTAAAAATGTAAGGTACGTTTCTGCGGGTGGAAAACAGAAAGTGCAACACATGAACATTTTACTGTATTTCTTTGATATTTTTTTGCTGGTTGCTTGAGTTCTGCCCCCCACTTGAGCTGGTTCATTTGCTTCAGTTTATAGTTTTGTTGTCCAATTGTTTACTTACCAGGGGAAAATTTACGATGATCTGGGCACTCGTGAATGTAAACTTTCATTTCTATCTCATCATTTTACAACTCAACATTATGGTAATTCCTTGCTTTGAACTAGATCCATATATAGTTTTATATATATATATATATATATATATATATAGAGAGAGAGAGAGAGAGAGAAGGGAGAGTGAGAGAAAGAGTGATTGCTAGTAATTTTAATAGAATTACTATCATTCTCTTGTTTCTTGCGTGCCCCCTGCAAATTGCAGCCAATCAATTCATTAAATTTATCAGCTTCATTTTTTTAGGTGGAGCCCATCTTGACAGTATAATACAGAAGAATTACATTACTGAGTATAATTCATTTTATGGTACACCTCTTCAATGTAAATGAATTTTGTAATGAGAATTTTTAGTCAAGGACACATTGCACTTAGTTTACCAAAGTTGTAAATTCTGATGTACTCTGCCCCATAACGTTTAATGACAAATGATTCCACAAACTACCAAATAATCCTGCATTAAAGTACACTGAAAAAGTCTGCTTTATTTGAAATAAAATGTGTCATTTATGCAATTAGGTAGCATTTATGCATTCAGGTATTCCCACACACATTGTAATGTGTCAAGATAATCAGCTATTATGAGTTATTTAATGAACTGCATTGTATTTCCATGTTCCCCTTCAGGGTTGAACAACTTGCTTCATGTCACAACCCCTGTAAATATGTTACTGTAATTACTAAAGGTGTGTTTCTGACATTATTCAGTGTTATAATCAGATCCTTTATTGGCTCTAATAAAATGCTGACAGTAACATAAATATTTCTCTCTCTCACTCTCTGTCTGTATTATATGTATATATATATATATATCTATATATATATATAGAGAGAGAGAGAGAGAGGGAGAGAGACAGTGTCTAGCTGATTGACTTGATGATATGACTAATACAGAAAGTTAAAGGACAGCTGGTCTGTTGATTTATTTTTAATTTGACTCATTATTTCCAATAAACTCCATGTTGCATATTTTAGTAACAGCTCTTTGTCCCTAAGTCAGTGGGTTTCATTTTATGCAGAAGACATCTCCTTGTATCAGAGTGGTTTACAGCTTGTTAGAGACAGATACAAAGAAGTTCAAATAAACTATATCACGTGAAAAGGCACAATGTAGTATAAATTATGTCATGCATATTTCATGAAATATCACATGCTGACAATTCATACCTGTCAACTGTACAGATTTTTGCAAAATACCCAGATTTTGGCCTCATATTTTGGGTCCATTTTTTCATAAAATTGTGCTTTTCTGGCAAACTAGTGGTAAATCATTAACAATTGAAGTTAGAAAATAATAACAGACATTTGAGTTTCAGGTTTAATATCCTTCAAATAATTCATTCTAATATAAAACATGTTATCCTACCAACTTTCTAAGTTTGCAAAAGCAATATTTGAAAGTTGTCCCTATTTTTGGGCTTTTGTCTCACTTTCATTAATGGTTTTGCCAGATTTCTTGCTGTAAGAGGTTGAGAGTTATGCATGCTGCTATGAATGAATATGGAAGAAAACAAGTATCATTTTCATATGTTTTCACATTGTTCAAACTATGCATTGTGCAATGGGTATGATATGATGCACAGTGAAATCATCAGGGACAAAACTGCTACTAAGACTTTAGATGAGATTCATAGACAAATGTTATATGCCTGCATGATGCTAATCAGACACAGATTAAGTTCAGAACAGCATCTGCACAGCGAGCAAAGGAATGCATCAGAAAAGAGTGGTGTAGCAATAACAAGATAAACAGCACAAGGCTGTGCTACAGAAGGAGATTACTACAGTAGCATGCATGACCGAAGTTATGGACATCACAGGCAAAATACAGAGGCTTGTCCATGTAATGTCTAGTTATGCATACTGTGTAACACAACATAGTTACATGTTTTACCCATTCAGCACAAGAAGGACTGGCTATGTTCCAGTAAACTGGAGGACAGCAACAGTTATTTCTCTGCATAAAGAGGGACCATCAAACGACCATGGGAATTACAGGCCCATAAGCATTTATTTATTTCAGTTTGATGACCGGGGAAGTCCACTGGGCCAAGAAGAGCCCATTTTCAATGGATGCCCGGGTAGAAAAACTCCAATAACAACGACAATAACAATAACAGTGACAAATATTTAACAGTAATAATAATAAACATGCATATCAAGCAGAACATGTAAGACATGATGATAGTACAATTAACAAAGTCTGAAGAAATACACAAACATGTGTATAGCATATCTGTAGCAATAGCAGATATATATTCAGTGCACAGATATAAATTCTGTAAGCAGAGTAAAACTTGGTAAGAATTTACAGACGCAGGATTTGTGCATCAATGAAATGATGGGAGTTAAGAATGAAATATTAGACATGCCTTTTGGGCATAGGATGTTGTCCATACTGAGGGCAAGTTAATACACAAGAAGAGAATGCTTCACATGCTGAGGGTAAGTTAATTACATAAGAAGAGAATGCTTCTGGTACAGATTAGTAGTAGAGACGGTAAGCAAATAGCTTTGTAAGGAAATATTACAAGCACATAGGGAATTCCATAGGTGAATCATTTCTAGACAAGAGTAAGAGTATTTACATAGATGTAAAATAGCAGATAATAAGATGAGGGTAGAAATACAGTCCAGCAGGTAATAACATGAGGGTATAAATGCAATTTAGCAGTGATTGTAGTGTTATGTAAGTTTGGAAAAAGGTAGGATGGTGGTAATAAGCATATTTCAGGAGTAGAAAAGGAGCGTCAATAGGGAGAGGCTAATGGGTTCAAGTAGGGAAAGAGCAGGGGCAAGTCTATTTAGAGGCAAGTAAGAGTGTAGGAGGGATTTGAAGTTGGAAAGGTTTGGACTACTTTGAAGAGGGGGTGAGTTCCAAAGTTTGGCTAGGGAGTATGAAAGCAGAAAGTGGTCTGGGGGCCGGGAAGGTTTGTGGACTTGTAGGAGGTTTTGGTTTTCAGATCACAGTGAGTGGTTTGGAATATAGGTGGTTAAGGTGGTGGAGAAAGCAGGACAGCTGGATGGCCTGAAGATAAGTTTTTGGGCTGTGGTGAGTTTTAGGAAGTTTAGGTAGTTAGGTATTTCTAGCCATTGTAGGGAGTGGAGGGAGAGGCAGTGATGGGAAGATGTTTTGGTGTATGTGGCAAATTTGTTTATTTTATTGTAGCAGGATTCTAGTTTGGACTGTAATCCAAGTTGAAGGTTGGTGATCAGGAGAGTACCATACAAGAGAGAGGGGAGAAGGTAGGAGGAGGAGGCTAGGGCCTTTTGGTGGAGGGGTGAGGAAGCGATTGTGTCGGTACATGCGACCTAGTTTTTGATTTTTTTTTTAATGGCAGTTTGAATATGGATGCCAAATTTTGTGTGCTCATCAATGATGACACCAAGCAGCTTTATATGTGATACAATTTCAATGGGGGTGTTATCCTGACTTAGTATAGTGAAGCAGGCATTTTCAATGGTGGTGGCCCTGGAGGGGGTGAAGATCATTAGTTTAGTTTTGGTTGCATTTAGGGCAAGGTGATGGTTGCGCATCCAGGTTTCTGTTTTAGTAAATGCTGACTGTGTTTTTAAAAGTAGGCCAGAGGGTGAGTCAGCAGTGCAGATGATTGTAGAATCAACTGCATACTGAATTAGAGAGGTGTTTGGGATGGAGTGGTGGTAGTTGCTGATGAATATGTTAAAGAGTAGGGGGCCTAGAACAGATCCTTGGAGGATGCCGGTGGGGGTGGGTAGGAAAGCAGTGATAGAAGATTTCCATTTTACAGCTTGCTGTCTTTTGGAGAGGTAGCTAGCAAATCAGGCTAAGGTAGAGGGAGTTAGGTTGAGAGAGGAGAGTTGAGATAGGAGTATGGGGTGGGAGATGGTGTCAAAAGCTTTGGATAGGTCAAGGAATAGGGTAGACATTAATTTGCCAGAGTCGTGAGCATGGCTGATGCATTCGAGGAAGGACAAAAGGGCAGTGATTGTGCGGTGGTCAGGATGGAAACCATGTTGTGTGGGAGTAAGGAGGTTATTGTGTGTTAGATATGACATCAATTGAGTATGTATACATTTCTCCAGGATTTTTGATAGTGGGGAGAGGATAGCGATGGGCCTGAAATTGGTGGTGTCATAATTTTTACCTCCTTTGTGGAGTGAAATACTGAATGCATGTTTCCAAATAGAAGGAACATGGGATTCTTGGATGCACCTGTTTATTCGAATGGAGACTGGCAGGGCTATTCTGTTGGTAGATAATTTGAGGTAGAGTGGGAGTAGATTGTCTGGGGCAGTACAGCAAGGTTTTAGCTGGAGGAGTAGTTTTTTTATTGTGCTTGTGGGGATGGGGTTGAGGTTGAAGATGTGTGATTGTTGTGTGTTGGCAGAAGGGAGGGGGAGGTGGGGGAGAGTTAGGAGGGGGATGTGGGAAGGAGGTGGTTAATTTGGCTATGCAGTCCACAAAGAAGGTGTTAAAAGAAGTGTCTGTTTCTAGGTCAGTGAGGATGGGGTTAGGGCAAGGGTTTTCTTTGTTACCAGGGTGGAGGAGAGAGGAGATGGTATTCCAGAACTTTTTTGGGTTGGTGGAGTGCTCAGATTGGAGCTTGGTGTAGTATTATTTGCAATCTCTAATTATTAGTTTTTTTACGGTATTCCAGAGTTGTTTGAATTCTAACAGGATATTGGGAAGTTTATTATTACAGTATTGTTTCCATTTTTTGCCTCTTATGAGCATGGTTTGTTTAGTTTCTTTTGATAGCCAGGGACAGATGTTGGATTTGACCAGTTTGGTTCTGAGTGGGGCAAGGCTCTTTAGTAGATTCAGAAAGGTTTCATTAAAGTGGCTGATAGCATTGTCGAGGAATAGGGTTTTTTAGGGGGGACCAGTCAATTTGGTTTAGACAGTCAGTGAATATTTGTGAGTTGAATTTAGAGAGGTTATGGGTTTGAATGTAGTGATGCTGCTTATGGAGTGGAGAAGGGTGACGGTCAGCAAAGGCTGGTAGGTAGTCACTGATAGGGTCGGGGAGGATACCTGAAGTTGAGATATGGTTAGGAGAGTGAATGATCTGGCTGAAATTGAAGAGGTTGATTGGTTGAGAAGGGGGTTGCGAGTTGATAGTGGCCCAGTAAATATTTACGTCACCAAGGTTAAAGGTTTCATTTTTGATTTTAGATGAGAACCAGGAGAGGATGTCTTTTAGTATTGGAATGTTGTTGTTGCTTGGGGGAATATGGCTGCTATGCATATGGATTTATGCTTGTTGATTTTTATGTGACTAGCCTCATCTGCAAGGCCATGGAAAGAATCATTATGGATCTTATTAACAATGATATAGATAATCTCCAAACTCTGGACCCAACCCAGTTTGATTTCATTAAAGCTAGATCATGCTAAGCATGGTTGACTTCTTCAAGAAAGTCACCAAAGCCATGGATGAGGGAAAGACAGTGCATACTGCCTATCTTGACATAGCCAAGGCATTTGACACAATCCCCCACTCAGGTATTATAGAGAAACTCTCCCAATTGGGAATTAACCCCTACATTACCAGATGAGTAGCCAACTGGCTAACCAACAGGACACATACTGTCAAAGTGGGTGACCACCTCTACCAAAGGACTAGTCATCAGTGGCATATCACAGGGTTCTGTGCAGGGCCCCTTACTGTTTGGAATTCTTTTCTCAGAAGTCCAAGCAATCTTGGATGGCCTGTGATTAACCAAGTGTGCTGCTGATTGCAACTTGGGAGCAATCGTTGATTCCCTCAATAACATTAATATACTGCAGACAGGGTCAACACAGACAAATGATTGGTATCAAAGTCATGGATTAAAGCTAAACGCAAAAAAAAAAATATTATTCTCTTTGGGAAAGCTGACATCCTTGGTAATTAAATTATACTCAGCAACCCCCTAAGTGAAGACCCAGGATTTGGGTTCTCAGGTTGATAGCAATCTGAATTTTGGTTATCATGTATCCACAAACTTAAGGAAAGCCTTCTATGTGGCACATCTTATAAGTAAAGGCATCACATCTACATCTAAGGATGTTATAATTCCATTATACTTGTTTCTCATCAGACCAATAATTGAGTACAGTGCTCCCTTTTGCATGTACCTCACCAGAAAACTGCAACAATTGGAGACACCACAGAGGTTTCTCACCAAGAAATTACAGAGTACACAGAATAAGTATTACATGGAAAGACTGAAAGCTCTGTCTCCAAAAGGATGCTAAGGGGTGACCTGTGTCCATCTCTCAGGGCAGTCTCTATTGTCTAACCCGGACCTGATGGAAATGCTACACATTCTTAAATCAAGCTACATGAGGTCACTCACTCCAGGGATCTTAACCTAGCCTCTCACATAAACAGGTCATGCTAGAGATATAGATACCTCTCCCAGAGGCAGGCACTTCTCTGGAACAAGCTTCCAATTCATGTCAAGCAGAGCCCCACCCTGACTTTCTTCAAATACAACCTCTATCAATGGATGGATGATCACAAATATACTCCTGGGGTGATGCCCATGTCCTTCCTGGACAGATGAAAATTATGTTAAACCTCTGCAAAATTCACTCACCTAACTACCAACAACTGGGGCAACTCAGGATAAATATGGCTAGGCTTGTAAGGGCTCTGGGGGCATTAGTCTTGTAACCTTTTATGAACCTATAAGCTTATGAACAAGTTGCCCAACAGATATAATGATGTGAATGTGAACAGCAAAGTGATGACCCTACTCATTATATAAATGTGGAACCAATAGTGTGCATAGGAAGGCAGGAAATAGGAGAAAAGTAAGTAGAGGGAAGCACAGAGTATGAAGGGAGTGGGGGAAAAGAAGAGTATTTTGATAAAGGGAGCTCCTTTTGTAAATGTCACAAAAGAAGGGCAAAAGGCATGATAATGAGGGATGGCTATGGTTGGGATTGAGACGGAATAGCAGGTAGCAGGGGTAGCCTGATTAACTAAGAAAACAGATACTGCAAAGGGCAGTGGTATACTACAAAATGTATGAGGACAGTGGATGGGAAAATACATGCAGAGGGTAGACAAATGTTGATATGGAGGGGTAAAAAAGGAAAAAAGAATGCACACTGACAAATAAGATAAGGAAGATACAAGAATAGGAATAGGATGGGATCTTGACTTGTTATGATGCAGGTCAGTCCAGAGGACAACATGCACCCACATTACCTATCTATGTGGTCAGAGTTTTGGGCTGGATCTCCCATGACACACTGATAGGTGGGGCTTGCAAGATACATGACAAAGCTAGTCATTCCAGATGTTGTCTCACATTAGAAGGCATCCAGTTGACAGCATACTTTGGTAGCTACAAACCTCTACAAATGATGTCATGAGACTAGTCGAGACTACGATGGCCCACACTCAAGACACATGCCTTCAACCTCTCTCCAGGTCATCTTCAATAATAGACCATCATTCCCCTTACTGTATAATTGACCTGGGAACCTGGCACCAGAGACCTGGATGACTAAAGCCTCATTTTGTCCTCTTACATAACTGGCCCTACAGAAGGACAACACAATGTGATATCACACACACACACACACACACACACACACACACACACACACACACACACACACACACACACACACACACACACACACACACACACACACACACACACACACAAAACACTACAAATGCAATTGCATCCACAGCACCTGACCATATTTAGTTGCCACTCCTTCTCCACTGGAAAGCAATGTGTGAACACTTTAGTATATATATACAACAGGTGCGATATTAATATACAGTGCTACTGAAAAAATGCTTTAATACATTTCAGGGTCCCTGTTCTGAACCTCTGCCATCCATTGATGAGGCAGGTCAGGATCATACTTCTCACCCTCTTACTGCAAGAAACCTGGACAAAGCCTGACATAATGGGGGGACAAAGACCAAAAATAGAGATACATTTTAAATAGTGCTCTTATAAACTTAGAAAGTTGTTAGAATAACAGGATTTATGTTAGCGTGCATTTTCTGAAGGGCATGAAGTCTGAAACTCTAATGTATGTCAATATAGTGATTTTAATATTTAGATCATCCTAGTGATTTGTCAAAAAAACACAATTTTAAGAGCCACAGACCAGAAATATGAGGCATAAATCTGGACATTATGCAAAATCTGTACAATTGAGAGGAGTGGTCAAGCTGGTACTATTTCAGGTAACTGTATATATACTAACACTATTCAGAAGTATTGGTGATATAAATGGAATAGCTCAGCAGTCAAGCTAGCTCATGCCAGGCAGTGACTTTGCACAGTGGAACATCATACCTGCTCAGCAGATGCTAGAAGAAGTGCATGTACAGGGAAAACTAAACTGCTATCCTGCATTGCCCAATTCCTAAGGTAAACATGAGCACTCAATTAGAACTTTTGAGAAGCAAAATGGTAGCAAAGACATGAAAACAGCTCTGCACCATGATTTTAGGGATGAATAAATGCTGTGTGCATTAGCATATGAGTCACATGCTTCATGGTCATCGTGATATTCATGGCTAGTGTTGACATGTTTGGATGGCATATTGTGCATTGGCAGCAGTTCAAAGGCAGTAACACTAATTGGCTTCATCATTATTACCATCATGTTAACTGGTCCTTGTTAACATGATATAAACCATTGGCACCATTTAGCACAGCAACACTTCCAATCGCACATCAGATATTATAAATTTCTGAAATGCTTCTGTATACAAGGATTTCCAAAGGTTAAGGAAGAAATCCTGAGACCATTCACGCATGACTGATGTGGTGGGGGGAGTTCAAACTATGGGCGTGAAAAATAGGTGAAGGGCATGCTGAAAAGAACATGGTTTCCATGACCATATGTTGAGGCATGGCTACTGCATGTAAATACAGGTAGCCAACTGTGAATATGCAGATAGCAGCCCTGGATGTGGTTGCCATCAGGTTGTGGATAACAATGGACATCATGCTAAACATACTCAGACTGCCCCATGGCAGTGCATGCATATAGTACTGTTATTTTACCCCTTCTCTACTATGGATCATGTGGAGCTGCAACACCACAAGCCAGTATAATGGACATCAGCAGCAATCATCATGGCATCTTGATCATGCAATGGAAGGACATTATCTTTAACTCTTCCTAACCCCCCAGAGTATCTTGCTAAGATTTTTACCTTGCATAAGACAACCTTATAACCTGTGTGTGTGCGCGCGCGCATGTGTGTGTGTGTGTGTGTGTGTGTGTGTGTGTGTGTGTGTGTGTGTGTGTGTGTGTGTGTGTGTGTGTGTGTGTGTGTGTGTGTGTGTGTGTGTGTGTGTGTGTGTGTGTGTGTGTGTGTGTGTAGTGACATCTGTTGCAAAGACCATACTCTGCCCTGCATAGTCTGAATAGGATATATCCATTTTATTCTGTGCTTGTGTTTTTGTGTTTTGCTTTAAATATTCCAAATCACTCATCATTTTATTGCTTACTCATTGGTTATTGACATTCAGAATGCCATGATACTTGATCATTTTGTCATTTGGTAAGAGGGCTTATGCAAAAAAAAAAAAAAAAAGAAAACAGTACCTCAGAGTTTACATACTTTCCACCAATAAAGCCTGTAGTACAACTGAGTCAGGTTCCATATTTATCAAGATTATTCTTTGATTGGTTTAAGTTTGCCTTGAAAGGAGGATCAATGTAAGGTTCTGGTCTAGGTTCATTAACAGACTATGGTATTCTGAAGAAGTGCTAAAATTCCACATACTAAAATCAGACTTTTTTTTACTTGTCCATGTGAAGCAAATCTTAGACATGCATTTAAATGTAGGCTTCACTTACAATGTAAAAGAGGGTAAAATAGCTAAACAGGATCATACTATATTTAGCAGTAGTTGTAAATTGTATAGGATAGCAAAAGAGTTAGTACAAGTCAGCGTATTCAGTCAATTGGTCCTTTAATTGGAAAGGTCTGGAGGAAACTATAGCCACTGTTAAGGTTTCCAGTGCAATATTGTTTTTATTGACCATGTTACAATCACTACTCAAACCAATATTCAAGGACACATCACTAATAATTTCTTCTCACTCTTATGCCTTGGACACTAAACATGCTGATCCACTAGTAGTGCCTTCAGCTACATAGAAGCAATTTACTCTTGGGAAACTAAAGTGTCCCAGATGGACATTCATTTTTGACATTACAAATCATTATTTTCACTCATGGTCTACACTATCAAATAAATTAGCCTTTAATGGTGCAATTACATTTATATATATATATATATATATATATATATATATATATATATATATATATATATATATATACATACACACACACATATATGGGTCCCCTTCAGAATGCTGAAATTCAAAACTTCGAAACCCATATGATCGCAGACCGTATGTTCGAAGTTTTGAAATACTGACATTCTGAACGGGAAATCGCATACAGTGCGGACCGGGAGATTTCCCTTGTTCTCGCTGTACTGCGATCTCAGAGTTGGTATATGTAAGTGGGGGGTGGGGGGTGCAGGGGTGCAAAGCTCTCCTGCTTTACACAGTTTGTGTGTTTTTTTTATTTTTACCGGTCTAGTTCACATTTGTGAACATTCAAACGTTCGATCATATGGTCTCGGCCATATGAATTTCGAACATTTGAGCATTCGGTTACGTGAAGTAGACCCATATATATATATATATATATATATATATATATATATATATATATATATATATATACACACACACACACACACACACACACACACACACACACACACACACACATGTGCGTGAGCGTGTGCGTGTGTGTGTGTGTGTGTGTGTGTGTGTGTGTGTGTGTGTGTGTGTGTGTGTGTGTGTGTGTGTGTGTGTGTGTGTGTGTATGTGTGTGTAAATTAGAGTGGCACTTTATTTTCCACAGACATCCTTGATTTCTATCCCCTTTAACTAGATTATCTCACTTCTGTGGTTATGCTGTGACTGGCAACAGAGGGTGTCCCCCTCCAGGAAAACCAGAACGCATAGTTAAGCTGCAAGCCATCACACTTTACAGAGGATTTTGGAGTCTGTTGAGCATTGTCATGCTGTCATACCCTTTTGATACTTCTTTATTAAGAAGATTTTTATTAATTTAACATATTTACAATGTATATGCAGAAAAGAAGAAATTCATCATCACATATTGTTATAAAATGATAGGAATACATCGAATCATCAATATTATCTTGTACAATTTACATATTAAGAATCTTGGTATTTCAATACCAATATTTCAAGGTTATCCCAACTAAAGGTCTTACTATGATTTATAGATCATATTCCGATCACTTCGTTTTTAACTTTTACATAGTATGTTTTTAGATTTAAAAATTCTTTGAACATAGGAAAGTTCAATTTATAATTTTTGTAATAACTTCCCTGGCAACTTCCAAGTGAGCCCAAAAGAGTTTTTGCTATTTGGCTTTTACAAATATGGAAAATAGAACATTTATTAGTATTACTGATCTAATTAAAGAACAATTATCAGACCATAACCCCTTAAAAAATACTTATCACTTCCTAATATACATTTAATTTTTCACAATCTATAAACATGTGTGTCCAATCAGTTTTTACAACTTTAGTCCATCTCCAACAAACTGAAGAAGTAATTTTACTAAATTTAGAGATTTTATATGAAGTAACAAATATTCTATGTATATATTTCCACATAAAAACGCTCCCAGTATAATCTTGATGAAGTTTGACTAACCAATTTAAGTATCAAAGCTTTATTCTTACCATCTATTAAGTCACTCAATCCACCACTATCTAACAAAGTTCCAGAATTTTGCATCAAAATTATTATTATTATTATTATTATTATTATTATTATTATTATTAACTTATACAGCTTGGACAAGCTTCTTTTGTATGTCAATCAGCCTTCAATAACAGCATTTGTATAGTCATATAATAGGAGAATAATGCTCTGTTCTACTTCACTCATATTATCCACAAATTAAATAATTTCTTACTGATGGATAATATTAACTGGTTAGCAGACTCATCCGACTTAGATTCTTTCATTAAATATCATGGGGACTTACCTTTTCCTTTTCCAAAACAATCGGACCATATTATTAATCCATTCTTTTTTACTAAATTAATTTTAACATTGTTCTGAGTTTCCTTAAATCTAGAGATATGTGCAATAGGAAAAAACAAAAATTTCTATTTTGATATTAACAGAGTTTTAAAAATGCATTTCTTAACTGTTTTAAGATTGATTTCATATATACAGAGTCTAGATATTGAAAGGAAATGTCCTTCTAAGGTAAATTTTGTTAAGCAGAAGAAAGGATTGTTGCACATGTCTAATTTATCATCTTTAATAAACTTATAAGAATTTAGTATAATCTGTTCCTGGGTGTTTTTCCATTGACTATTGTAAGCTGAGTATATCCAGAGTATAATAGAGTTAATTTTTGCAGCAATAGAGTAAGATTCTACATATAAGCAGCTAATACCACTACACTTCCATAACCTTATATGATTTCTATAGCAATTCTTGACTTTTTAGGGTACCATAAGAATGAGGTTAACATTTTTTTCAATTACATTTTTTGTCAGGTATTAAAGCTATTGAATGCAAATACATATGTATAGATATATATATATATATATATATATATATATATATATATATACGGGCCTACTTTAAAACATTGACATGCAAAACACCAACGACGAGAACACCGAGACCAGAAGATCGACAACTGAGATGACTGACAGTTTAAAAGCATGAAACTTCACATTCCTGACAAACCACAAACCCAACAATCAACAAAACAAAACAAATACCTTTTCCGAAAAACACACACACAACACAAGCACAACAAAAACCTTACAAACCTACACTAAACCTTACATACACAACTATCTATGCACTAACCTTAACCCAAACCCTAACCCTAAGGTCACCACTATCACACACTTACATAACCTGCACCCTAACCCTAACTCACTTAACCCGCCCCTAACCCTAAAGTCTGTCACTATCGCACATTTACCTTACCCACACCCTAACCCTAACTCACTTAACCCACCCCTAACCCTAATGTCTGCCACTGCCGCACACTTACCTTAACATGTTGGTGTTCTCAGCATCGGGCTTTTAAACTGTCGGTCATCTCAGTTGTCGATCTTCCGGTCTCTGTGTTCTCGTCGTAGGTGTTTTGCATGTCAGTGTTTTCAAGTAGACCCATATATATATATATATATATATATATATATATATATATATATATATATATATATATATATATATATATATATCTATACTGTATATTAGGTTTACTATTGGAATTTCAAATTTCTGAAATGATGAAATTCGAAATCCCAAAAAGTAAACTACAGCGAAAATGCATGCATCAACCACCATGTTTTGATGTATTTGACATAGCAGGAGGAGACATCACTCACCTCCTGCTATCCACATTAAGGTATTGTTGAACTCTACAGTCAATGGTACATTAATTCTACTATTTTGCAGGAGGGCTACACCATCCTGTATCCCCCTGCACATTGAATATACCAACTCCAAGATCACAGTACAATGAGGAAATGGGCTAACTCCCTATTCCTCACTGAATTGCAGCCTCCCTGCAGAATTTTGAACCCAAATCATCGATCTACACTACCCGTTCTATGTAGTGTAGTTGATCGATTTTGGTTTGGCATTCTGCCAACTTGGATACTGCAAGTCTACCACATGCTGGTCGACCAATGCAGTTTCCAAGTTTTGATAGTAAACCATAAAGTATATATATATATATATATATATATATATATCGATATTTATATCTATCTATTTATACATAGATAGCTAGATAGATAGATATATAGCTATAGATGGATTCACTTTATAATCTTGAAATACTGAAACACTGAATTTCAGAATTTCAAGACTATAAACTCAAATCTGCAAAATACCGAAACCCTAAAACAGTGAAAGTAAGTCACGAAGTTAAACACACCATACACCACACTACACATACACCACACTACCCACACTACAAAAAAAACAAACAAAACACACAAACATAAAAACACAAATTAACAAACCTATACTACAAATAAGCAGAGGGACAAGCCCCCTGTACCCTCCGTGTGGGGGGCTGTGCCCCACACCCCCCGCTACTTACATATACTAACTCCAAGATTGCACCAAACAGAAGAAGACAGTAAACTCACAACCAGACATTCTACAGTCCCTCGCACACATGCATCACATATATAAACACCACCACTTTCAACACTTAAACACTCATACTTTTACCTGCCTACCCTTACCCACATGTAGAACTTCCAAACACTCTCACATACACTCAAACACCTACCGAAAACACTTAGAAAATAGTCACTTACCTTAAATTCCACCTAAATCCACGCACTAAACTGGACGCCATCCAGACAATACATTCCACGTCATGTACCGTAATACCATAACCATGAATTTGACATATCCAGATTCATAGTTATGGACTTTCATTATTTTGAACATTTTACTTTATAGTCTCAAAATACTGAAATTCGATATTTCAGTATTTTTAGATTATAAAGTGAATCCCTATAGATATATAGATATATAGATAGATATAGAAATATACATATATAATCATGGGTGATATAATAATTTAATAAGCTCTAACCTTCAGAAGTAAAAAGCAGTAAGCAGTAACACTTATTCAATTATTTTTTTCAAAATTATTAATAATACTCTTACTCAAATTTGGATAGATTTTTATTCCTAAGTATTTTAATTATTTTCCCTCCCAATTATATTTATATAATATTTATCCTTAAACTTACTATCTAGAAATTGATTTAACACTAAAGTTTCAGTTTTATTCCTATTAAATTCCAGCCGTGATACTTCTTGAAACTGTTAAAGTAACTAATGGAAATAAAAAAGGGGACAAGGGACACCCTTATTTTGTGCCATTGTTTAAAGTGAATCATTGAGAAATGTAGGATCCAATTTTAAGATATGTTTGGAGTCTCTGTACAAGATTTTCAAAATTCCAATAAACTGTTCTGGAAATGCAAATGTTTCTAAAGTTTTAAAAAAGTATTTCCAATCTACAGAATGAAAAGTTCTGTCAATATCTAAGCTAATTAGGGCCAATTTCTTGTTCAATCTGTTGGCTAAATCTAAGATAGTTACTACCCTTTTTATGTCATCATAGGTTAATCTATGGACTACAATTCCTGTTTGATTTTTATTAATTAATTTATTTACTATATCTCTTACTCTTGTGGAAAAAATGGAAGTAAATGTTTATATTCTACAATTAATATTGAGACAGGTCTATATGAGGAGACTAAATTATCCTTTCCTTGTTTAGGTAAAGGTGAGATTACAGAAAATTTTCTTGAGGGAGGAATTATTTTGTCACCCTGAATTATTCGGTAAATGTCACTCAGCAATTCTAAAATATTTAATGGAAACAGACTATATAATTCCATACTTAATCCATTTAACCCCGGAGCTTTACCATGTTAACTTCTATCAGGATAATAGGTTTATTCAACTGAGATATTTGTTGGTCATTTAGTTTACAAGTAACATTTTTCTTTAATTGTCAATTGTGTAATCATCAGGATTATTATTTTTGTCTTTTATTAAGATCCTCATGGATTTAAAAAAATATATTAAGCATTTCCTCTATATCTGAAATAAGCTTATTAGTGTGAGGATTTTGGAAATTATTGATTTGTGCCTTTTTGCTTAACATCTTACTTCTATTGCCTAATCTGGTTAGATTTTTTGAAGTCATCAAATAACTATGCAATTTTATTTTTCTAAAGCTATCTCCACTTTATCTATTAAAACCGTTTGACATGTTGTAATTATTTTTAATGATTTCACTATTAACCAATTTCTTTGTTTATTCCTCATACCTCACTTTGTATATTTCATCTTGTATTTCTAACAACTCATTACCTCTTCTTTCATTTTATTACTAGCCTATCTTTCCATTCTATCTTTAATATGCATTTTTAAGAAGTACCATTGTATGACTTTACTAACCTGACCATTATCATTCAAAGATTAAAAAAAATCTTGATTTGTTCCTCAAGGCAACTCTTAAACTCTTATAATTTTATCCAGGGTAAGGTCAATCATCCTCAAAGCAAGCAGAAGAGAGAGAAGAGAAAGATAGAAGAGGTAGAACAACTTACAACTACAAACCAGGTAGATGAAAATAAAAATTTTTTTTTTATTTCATATCAAGTATGCACTTTCTACAAAGAACGCTCATCACTCTCAATAATAATACAAGAAACTCATCACATTTAAATACTCAGAAAGCACCAATAGCACACTTCATATAAACTGGGATTCTATAAATAATCTGAACTTTCCTTATATCCATTACAATGTTAATACTTAGTGCATTACATAGAAGACAATGAATAATTTTAAACTAATTCACTTTATTAAGTAAATCTATAGAGGCATAAATCATATCAATGCTAGTTTTCATAATGTACATAAGAATAATGAGTGAATACCAATGATGTATCTTCCGATTTTACTCATAAACCAACTAAGTTATCTTTACTACTCTATCTATTTAGTGCTTTAGCTGATGCCAATATTTAGCTTTCTACTGTTTACTTGCATTTTCTATACTATATATGTAGTTAAAATCCCCTGCTAAAATTAAACTACCCTTCCAATGACTTTATAGTAAGTTTAAGTGATCTTTAGCCGCTCATGAACCTATTCCAGGGATCCAGTAAAAATTAGCTAAGGTAGAAAGTTTACCATTATATTTAATTATTATAAATGTATATATTTCTTTAGGATTCCATAACCTTAGGCATTACAGTATATTTTCTCCAAAGTATAGCAGTTCCTCTCCTCTTTTTGTTAAAAGAATTGGATGAAAACATTTCATAACTTAAGTTATTTAAACATTGTACAACTTTATTTATCAAGCTAGTCTCTTGCAAGAATATAATGGCTCCTCTATTTATTTTTTGATATCTCATTAATGATTTCCTTTTGTTGCCATTATTTAGTCCATTTTCGTTAATAGATAATAGATTAAAACTACCCTTACTGGGAATTTAAAAAGATTTCTCATGAAAGATATGACACATTTATCTACTCTATTAATTTAATTATATTTCAAACTCTAATGTATTCCTCTGACACTATCTTGACATTCCAGATTTTTTGAATTCTTGCTTTCTACAAATTAAACTGCTAGAATTCAAAAATAACAAAATCAAAGACAAGTCTACAAATATAACTGTACATATCATTAATAAAACATAATCTACCATGGATACCAAAGTTCCTAGTCTGCCTATTGAATAGTCAAACTATTAAACTATCGCTCTGTTTAGTAACACCTAAAAATTCATCCAAAAAACTAGCCAAAAGCTACCATGACTTACAAATAATTAATATAATATTATATGTAGTTCAAAAATAATATTAAACTATTAATTTAGTTATATATTTTGCCATTTAATATTATTCATCCTTTACTACATACAAGTTTAATAGCCCTCTTCTATTAAACATAGACATTAAAGAATCTAACATGTAGTATACTCTACACCTGTTTATATAATAGTAGTATATATTATCCATTTAATAGTCCTAAATCATTCACTCATTCAACATTATCATAACTGGATCTCTAAACAAATAAGAGTGGGACCTGAAGAGATAAAAACATTTGCAAATTTACAGATCACAGGTAATCTTATCATACTAAACCATAATACAAAAGAGAGATCAATGTACATATATATCCATCATGTTAAAATACACACACTTATTTTATAGTGCTAACAAAACAGCTCTGAATTAATTTCTAAAGTACAAGTGTATATGTTCAAATTTCTGTAATACTCTTAATGCATCAAATATCAAAATATTTAAAAATGCAAGCTTATTAAATTACTTCATAAAAAATATGCACATTACTGAGGTCGAACAGAATGACTTACTATTTCTATGGAGTCAAAAAATCTGCAATCCTACAAAGTGTTCAGTTTAAATCTTATTTTCCTTTCCTGGATTCAAACATATTGAAAAATTGGCTTCACTTTCTATCAAAGTGAATGTACTGATTCATCAATAAAACAATAGCGTTTCAACTTTGAATTATGAAATTGATTATTTCAGGTAGTCTTAGTGAGTCTAAGAACATTCAACACATAAAAAGCATCAAGACTCACGTGACCATAGATTCATATTTCAGCTTTCATATTATTTTGATATATGATTATCTATGTAAAGTACATGATATCTTGAACATCCACATTTCTGTCATATACAGGTATATGCAATAGACATCTTTCTACAAAGCAGTTTGTTATTTAAATATTTTTTATCTTATTTTCTTATTAGTATTCTACCTTATTCCCTATATCTTGTAATTCTAAAATCTCCCATCAAAGAGCTATTTAATCAACAGTTCTCTATTAAATATTATAGTATGCATACAGATTTCTTAATTTATTAATCTTACTTAGTAGATATTGCATTCCTTGTGTATATGCATATTCATAAGATGTTTACTCTTATTGATTCTAATATTACAAGCTATCTCGACTATATATAAAATATATATTATATATTCTGCTTATTTAATTTGAATACATGTGTTTAACTATTATAAACTGCTGTTCTAACAATTACATGCTGACAGAATCTGGATACAGCATGTGAAAATGACAACTCACAGCACACATAAGCTGCTAATGTCATCTGTAAGTTTTTCATTCTTCTTAGTTTTGTAAGCTGTTCTAATCAGTAACAAACATCTAACTTCAATTCCTTAAATTAATATGTACAGTCAATATGTATAGCTAAAGTTAATAACACTGCAGTATAAGTTGTTAACATGTCAAATGTTAGCAAATTAAATGTTACAGCATTACTACATATTATATATATTATATACTATATATTATAACATTACTATAGCTTTTGTCTTACTAATTCATCACTTCTAAGAAAAGCAAAGATGTGTTATTTTGTGTAGATTTCTTGCATATATAAAACAGAAAAAAAAAACTTATTTATCTTCTTTCACAGACACCACTGATGAACTTTGACCTAGATTTTAATCAGCACAGCCCAAGGCAGGAAAATTGAAGCATTCCAGAGATGGAACATTCTTTTGCTCTCAAGCTTTTTCAGTATCTTTTGTTTCATAAATGACCTGTGAAAGGAATGTTACTTAGATCTGACATTTGGTTAACTCACCAATGCATATACTAAGTATACTAAGTGATGTTGAATAAATGAAATAAAATTCTTAACTTATATAACTTTAAAGTCGCCAATGCTATTGCTTATAATAATGACATTTTCTTACATAAAGTATTTGTTTAACATTTAGGGACAGACGGATAGGTTTAGTTAAATGAAATATATTAAGTCTTTCACTGTAAATATAGTATAACAGTAAAACTAACCCTTTATTTGCCTCAACATAAAAAAAAATAGCTTAAAATATAAATACGTATTTACATATAATATAACAAAAAAAACAAGCCAAATGGCTCAAAACCTTGTAAACAGTAATAAAAATAAAAATGCGAGCCACCAAGGCAGTATTTGCATGAAACACTAGTTTATTCTTAAACACTGTGAAAGTAAAACCAACTAAGCACTTTCGCCAAGAAACATGAATTGGCTTCATCAGAGTCACTCAATTATGATGCAACTTCCTTTATAAACTATAGCTCCCTTTTTGAAGCAAAGGGCAGCAGATGTTTAATTTTAAGTTTACTGTGAAAGCACGTATCTGACTGCAACAAACAGATCAACTATGTTTTGAATTTTTAAGTTTATTTTTTAAATATGTTTTATATTATTATGTTCATTATTAGTACTATTACCAATATTTTTTTATCTTGAATGCACTTATTATTGTGGTTTACAGGATGTTATTGTGTACATTACATATTCAGGGGAAGTATGCCTTTAAGTTTAGTCAGGGCAATTTCATTGATGCAAGCAAATTCATGAATAGTTGCTTAAGTAATTAGAGTATATAAAGGAAGTTGCATCATTACTGAGTGACTCTGATGAAGCCAATTTATGTTTCTTGGTGAAAACACTTAGTTGGTTTTACTTTGATAGTGTTTAATGTTAAATAAACTAGTGTTTCAGGCAAATACTTTCTTGGTGGCTCACTTTTTTATTTTTATTACTGTTTACAAGTTTTTGAGACATTTGGTTTGTTTTTTGTTACATTTTATTTATTTTGAGCTCAGTGGCTTTTTTGGGAGGAAACACTTTTTTATAGCATTATTTTGGTTCGAAGTAATTATGGAAACCTTGCTGGTTCAACTTAATGAGTCTATTCAGAGACTAACTTCTGTAGTGATGGAAGATCGATGAGAGTATCTACCAATACCCTGACTGACTCACAAGCTGAACTGTTTATTCTGCATTCCCTAGTGGCCCAGGAATCAACGAGGACCACTCCAGTGACCATGAGGCAGATAGAGTTAATACAGACCTGAATGAATGGTTTACAGCATTTGAAGCAGATTTTTTTCAATAAAAATGCTATTCCCAATCAAGGAATGTCATTAAAATGCAGTTAAGTATATTTGAAAAGCTGTGTAGAAAGTACAGAGCACTTCATCTAGACAGTGTGTTTTAAACAAATCACTTGCTCTCAAACAAGCTCCCAAAGATTTATGAGTCTGGAAACAACCTTTTAGAATTGAGGAGGCATTGTCTGCTTTTTGAGAACTTGTGGCTTTATTTGAAAACACAGGCTTTGAAATGTGGACATCATTATCAGAAACAACAACAATAAGTTTGCTCTTTTGCAAAATGAGATTTCAGTTTTAAATCAAAGTATTATTTCAGATTTACTTTTTGAACAATGCAAATTTAAGTATGAGAATGTTCTTAAAGATATTAATAACTTTGTAAAAGAGAACAGTTTGAGAAAGCAACATAAGCTTGACAGAGACAGGGCTGACTATTCAAATAATCAAGCATATATAGGGAGAAAACAGCCCCAGGGAAATGTGTATGAGAATAGCCCCCAAAATAATGAAAATATTCAGAACAACAGCTCTTATGGTGAAAGGGGGCTTGACAATACCAGGGGGAATAATGATTATTCTTTTCAGGATGGTCAACAACTAAAGAGGTCCAAGAGACTGAAAAATCAAGGGAAATGGACCCCCTGAGACAGGCAGAACTACAATGTTCAGAGCAAAAGGAACAGCAATTATTTCAACAGGGGACAACAGCAGGCTTGGAGGAGAGACTTTCATTGACTGAGTTATTTAACACAACTGCAATGTCTGACCAAGACTCATTGAATGTAGTTGAAAATGATTGTTTTGATGTTGCAACGGAATGTAATATTTTGGAAAGTGATGTTTTTTATATTTACAATTGCAGTGATGTCATTGTTAGTGAAGGACATTTCAACTTGTTTAAAAAAGGGATATTTTTTGTACCTAACTATGACTGACATTGTAAATGTTTTGTAAATGTTTTGATTAACTTAAAACTGTATACTAGAAAATTGAATCTCAGTTTATATTTCAAAAACAGTAATTTAGGCTTGGACAAGAACTCGGTGGCCAAATGTAGGAGCACATTCATCCCCCAATTACCCACTTGCATTGTCCTTTGAGAAATTATGTGAACAACAATTTAGAAAATAGTCAAAGAGTCCAAATATAACACTAACAATCTCACAAGAGAAGAAGCCATTATTTTGAATTAATTTGCAGGAAATAAGCTATATAATACATCAACGGCACAACCACTTTCCTTGAGTTTACATATAAATGGCACTGTGATAAGATAGAATTTTTAGATATTGAGTTGACTAAGGACATTGCTGAGGGCACCTTGGCCAGTAGCATTGACAGAATGGAAACATATTCCAATATGTTACTGCACTATAACAGTTGCCAACCATTCCATCAGTGGAAAGGTATAATAAAAGGCCAAATTTTCAGGTTATCTAGGCTCATTAGTAGCGATGAAACATTTAAAAAAGAGATGTATACATTAATTGGAATGTTCCTAAATAGAGGCTACTCCATAATTCTTCTGCTGAAAGTGAAGAGAGAAGTTATGCTTAAAAGAAATACTACATTTAAGCCTATTTTGAAAGCAGGTGTAAATATTAATAGAACCAACATGGCCAAGCTAGACACCAATGTTCTGGTATTACAATGCAATGCAGAAACATCAAACTTGGTAACAAGTGTTAATAATATATGGGAAACGCATTTTGACAAAGAAATGAAGGAAAAATGGGACATAAACCTAAGGTTGTATACAGTAGAGGGTGTAATATAAAGAATAATCTCAAAAGTGTCAACAGAAAGCAAGGCATGCACAGGTCATTGATGTACAAATGTACTTGTGAGACCTGTAAAAATATAAATGATGGTACGAATGTCTTTATAGGAAGTTTTAAACGTACTATGGGATGCCAAGGCAGGTGCAACTGAAACATCACTATGGTGGTTTATTTAGCTACATGCTTATCATGCTCTGGTTTCTACCTAGGCAAGACCAAATGAAGGCTACAAGGTTGCATTACTGAGTACCTTAAAAACATTAAAAATAAAAAAATGAACAATGCTTTATATGTTCACACTCTAGAATATCCCAACTACAAAAGATGTTTATTCTTTGTCATTGATAGAGTACAGAGTGACTCTAGGGGTGGGGATGATGAATTAGAATTAGAAGCCAGAGAAACTAAATGGCAACTGAGACTAAATGCTTGTTACAAGCCAGGTTTAAATGATTATTGTTCAATAGCTCCCTTTTTGAAGCAAAGGGCAGCAGAGGTTTAATTTTAAGTGTGCTGTAAAAACACTTATCTTATTGCAACAAACAGATCAATTATGTTTTGGATTTTTAAGTTTATTTTTTTTAAATATGTTTTATATTATGTTCATTATTAGTACTTTTACTAATATTTTTATCTTGAATGTACTTATTAGTGTATTTTACAGCATGTTATTGTGTACATTACATACTCAGGGGAAGTATGCCTTTAAGTTTAGTCAGGGTAATATCATTGATGTAAGCAAAATCATGAATAGTTGCTTAAGTAATTAGAGTATATAAAGGAAGTTGCATCATAATTGAGTGACTCTGATGAAGTAAATTCATGTTTCTTGGCAAAAGCACTTAGATGGTTTAATTTGACAGTGTTTAATGTTAAATAATCTAGTGTTTCACGCAAATACTGCCTTGGTGGCTCACTTTTTTTATTTGTATTACTGTTTACATATTTGCATATGTTTTGAGGCTTAAAGTCTAGTACAAACCTTTTACTTAAACGGTAACTATTATTTCAGAAAATAATAGTTTAGCAATCAGTAAATAAGATTCTCTTGTTTTTAGGCTTTTTAGTTTTAGAAGCAGTTTCTAAGAATTCAACTCACTCTGCCACTTCAGAGATATACCGTTCCATTCCATTTCTTCAGTATTAAGGATTTGATTGCTATTAAAAGTGGATGCCTCCTCTAACATGTTAAATATTTTTATTTAATCAGAAAGGAATAATTTGATCTTTACAGGAAACACCAAAGTGGCTTTAAAATTGTTTTTTGTAAGTTACTTGTTCAGTTGTAAACAGGTATTTATTTTACTCACTACTTTACTGGAATAGTTATTGTTAAATCTGACTACATGTTCACCTATTTTAATAGATGGGCTGGATCGTGCTGCTTTTAATATTTGATCTTTTTCTAAGCTAGACATGAACTTAATTATAACTGACCATGGTGATGAGTTGTTGTTCTTAAAATGTGCCCTCTGGGATCTATGTGCTCTTTCAATTCAAAAAGATAAAGTTTCAGGTAGATGTAATGTTTTATGTAGCCAGGTAATTAAGAAGTTTATTATATTGTCTTCCTCATACATTTCAGGTATACCATAAATTCTAATGTTATTTTCTATCAGTCTATTTTGTAAACTATTGAGTTTTTCAGTAAGCAAGTTATTTTGTTTTTAAAGAAAGGCAGCCTGAGACTCACCATGGCTATTTTGCTTTCATGATCATTCACAGTCTTTTCCATGCTGCTGATTTGTTCCTCTTGTTGTTTCATAATAGCTTCAGAATGTTCCATTCTCTTTCTGGTCTCTTCTTTGAAACATTCTAGTTTTGTATACAGCTCATCTATTTCAAGTAACATATCCTGTATACTAGTTACTGTTGACTAAATGTCTTATTTAACACAAGAATTCTGAGTAACATTTCTTGAGTGACTCATGTTGAAGTCTCCACTCACTCTTAACCAAACAGCTGAAATTGTGACAGAAAAAATATTTTATTTGAAGAATTTGAGCTATAAATCTTTTCTCTGACTATTAATGAATAAAATTAGCAAGCGTCTTCAAATTTTAATTTTCGATTATATTTTCTGTCATAGAAAAGTTTTCAGTTACAGAGCTTTTACCAGTTGCTGCTCTCTGTTAGCTATCTTGGCCACACCCCCTCCCTTGTGATACTAACATCAGTTCTACCCCCACAGTGTGCAGAGTGATATCACTCATTGGTGTGCACATATGGACATTCCAAAGAGGCACATTTTCTCTCTGTGATGATATGCTTCTCATTACCATGCCCACCCATACCTCTCAACTGTCCAGATTTTTGCAGAATGTCCATACTTTTGTCTCATATTTTTGGTTTGTCCGTCACAAAATTTGTGATTTTCTACTGAATCACTGAGGACTGAAGCCATGAAATAGTGACACACATTTGAGTTTCAGACTTTATATCATTCAGAAAATGCATGGTAACACAAACCTCTTTTTCTATCAACTTTCATTAATTACAAGAGCAATATTTAAAATCTGTCCCTATTTTTTTGGACAGCGTCCCCCCATAAAATTAGGCTTTTTTCAGCTTTCTTGAGCTTTGAAGTTGAGAGGTATGCACCTGCTGCCTTGATTAAAAACCCAGTGTCTATATGGAACCATAACAATGTACATGAGACAAGCATACTACCTGTGCCCTTCTCCAAGATTGGCAAACAGGCATATGTATCATTGTTCTTCCCCCATTCCATCTTCAGTTACTAAAGTGCCCAGGATACTAGGCACTACCGAATCCATGAAATCAGGGGTTGTGTTGTATTACAGCACAGAAAAAGATGCAGTGAGACAAATGAGCATACAGCTTAATCACTTTATTAGCAGAATTGAGTGATTTAACAATTATTCTCATGCATGAAATTAAGGGTAGTACAGACACCCTTAAAGAACTTGCTGAACAAAAGTAGTATTCACTGTGGTCTCTATCTTTCTTCAAGTCTGTTGTATCTTTCTTCAAGTCTGTTGAAAGGAATTTTAGATAAGAAATTTAGGATCAAAATTAGATTAATAGAGTGGTATTCAGAAATAAAATAAACCCTTGACTCAGCACTGTTAGTATCTGTTGAATTGCTATAACATGTTAGGTTACAAACTTGGGAACACATACACAAACTCACAAAGTTTTCCAATTCAGGATGGTGCTGGTAAGTTGACGCACACTGGTGAAAAATGGTAAATCCCGCTATGCAGCAATGGAATAAATCAATCCTTTCTTATTCAAAGGTTATCCAAACAGTTGCCATGTTCAAGCATCCAAATGTAAATAGTGGACAAAAGGTAGAACTAAAACCAAACTGGACCAGACAGGGCCAGAAGTTTATTAAAACATTAAGCAACACGGTACAAAAATACTGCTTTTCGTCCTTTCACCATACAAAGACATAAGGTCCTTGTGGAAGTCAGTCCCCCCCACAAGGCCAGTTGGGTACTGCCATGATCTCAGTCCTTTTGGGACAATTCTCTCACTGAGACATTCCTTAAAGTAAGCAAGTTCAACTTGTAGTTTCTTATATTTGTAAAGTTTAGCATCAAATTCTTTCAATAAGCTAGTTACTAGTTGCCCCTCAGGTTCATTAGTTTGAAGGCATTGGTTATTGGCATTGTTAGTAAAAGACACTGCAGTTCCTAGCCACTCATCTAAGTTTAATGCAATAGGTTGCCTCACATGGTGCTGTTCATCACCAGTTCTTTGGATATTGTTTCCGTCTAAATGTTGCATCCCAGACCCCTCAAATGGGGTCGAGTGAATAGACATGGCCAGGTTAGGGTCATTCATTGACAGGTCTGTATTCTGGGTAAGGGGGTTTGGGGGGTTGAAAAGTTCAGTAGTATTACGAGAGCCGTTGTTAGTAGCAGGACACCCTCTTAGCCCCTTGTCAGATAAAGTATCAACTCTCTCAGTTAATAGTTCTACCTTTTTAGTTAATTTCTCCATCAAAGTAAACAGTACCTGTAAGTTGTTAGCGTTGTCATTATTCGGTTGACTTCCTTGCACCACTTCTGAATCCATGACAAACAACAAACTTGGGAACACATACACAAACTCACAAAGTTCTCCAATTTAGGATGGTGCTGGTAAGTTGACGCACACTGGTGAAAAATGGTAAATCCCGCTATGCAGCTCTGGAATAAATCAATCCTTTCTTATTCAAAGGTTATCCAAACAGTTGCCATGTTCAAGCATCCAAATGTAAATAGTGGACAAAAGGTAGAACTAAAACCAAACTGGACCAAACAGGGCCAGAAGTTTATTAAAACATTAAGCAACATGGTACAAAAATACTGCTTTTCATCCTTTCACCATACAAAGACTTCTTCAGACAAATGGTTCTACACAAGAATCCAGCCTGTGTTATAAAGGCAATTTCAAATTCAAATTGTGCCCCTCCCCTGGTACAATCCGAATGACCTCATTTCCTGATCACAAAGCATTTGTCATTTCCTCTTCCTAGTTATACACCCATTCAGTAGTATACACAATTCACTTGCAAGAACAAAAATAAGGGTTAAACATTAAAATATTAAAATGAGTGAAAGTGCAATGGGTAAAAATACACAAAAGTAAAGCAGTATTTTTGTACCGTGTTGCTTAATGTTTTACTAAACTTCTGGCCCTGTTTGGTCCAGTTTGGTTTTAGTTCTACCTTTTGTCAACCGAATAATGACAACGCTAACAACTTACAGGTACTGTTTACTTTGATGGAGAAATTAACTAAAAAGGTAGAACTATTAACTGAGAGAGTTGATACTTTATCTGACAAGGGGCTAAGAAGGTGTCCTGCTACTAACAACGGCCCTCGTAATACTACTGAACTTTTAAACCCCCCAAACCCCCTTACCCAGAATACAGACCTGTCAATGAATGACCCTAACCTGGCCATGTCTATTCACTCGACCCCATTTGAGGGGTCTGGGATGCAACATTTAGACGGAAACAATATCCAAAGAACTGGTGATGAACAGCACCATTTGAGGCAACCTATTGCATTAAACCTAGATGAGTGGCTAGGAACTGCAGTGTCTTTTACTAACGATGCCAATAACCAACGCCTTCAAACTAATGAACCTGAGGGGCAACTAGTAACTAGCTTATTGAAAGAATTTGATGCTAAACTTTACAAATATAAGAAACTACAAGTTGAACTTGCTTACTTTAAGGAATGTCACAGTGAGAGAATTGTCCCAAAAGGACTGAGATCATGGCAGTACCTAACTGGCCTTGTGGGGGGGACTGACTTCCACAAGGACCTTATCTCTTTGTTTGATAAACATGGCTTTGAGCTAATGACTTTAATATCTAAGCATTATCAGTCATGGGCTGATCCATTAGTGCAAGAACTCAATGCACTAGACTCAAAGCTAAAGTCAAGTCTGGATTTTTCTAGATATAAATTTGATTATGAGCGCTGTTTTACTAGCATTGACCAGCACCTTGTCAAACTTAAATCTACCAAAATTAAGAAACTAAACAGAGACAAAGAAGCTTACCGTTTGAATGCAGCCTATCCCCCCCCCCGAAATCTTAATCGGGGAATGATAATTCTATGGAGAACGGACATGATAACATTGAAAGGGACGATGGGAACCTCAATGAGAACAATGAGGCAACGGGTGAGCATACTCAGGGCAACCAGGCAATTTCTTCATCGGATACCAGGAACCGGAGTAGCGGCACTAAAGAGAAAGGGCAAAATTTTCCAACACCTGCCTCGAACTACAATTTGAGGCGGGGTCAACAGGTGAAGTATGCGAACTCATGGAAGAAATAATTTTTCCACCTTCAACAGACGCCCATGACGCTGACCCTGATCCAGGACTGGTTCCAGTACCTGAAATCGTCAAGAACTCAGAAGGTGACTTTTGTATTTATAACTTTTCCACTATTCAGGTTGACAAAATAATGGCTGACTTTCTTGCGAAGGGTCAAACATTTATACCTGCTACAAGAGCTAGTATTGCACACACTATGGTGGACTTAAAGTTATTCATGAGAAGACTCAACTTGCATTTCATATTTGGCCCTAGTAAAGCCTCACAAGGAGCACCTGACCCACTTCATGTTTCTAGTTGCTTTTGTCCACCTATGCACACATCATTAACTTTGTTTGAAATAATATGCGAATGGGATATTTTTAACTGTTTGAATAACGTACAACCTAGTAACAATTCAATTACTAATAACATTACAAATGAAGAGAAACAATGTATAGAGTTGATCCAGACCACCAATGTTAGGGTTGTCCAACCAGACAAGGGAGGTGGCCTTGTTATATTTGATGTACCAGACTACAATACTAGGATTAAGCGGATCCTTAACACAAATACATATCAAAGTGTATCTAAAAATGAACTGAATGTGGCATACAACAGGATAAAAGCACTGATTGCGGAGCTTTTTATAGAGGCTAGAATAGACAAAGACACTTATATTTTTCTGTTTATGGCATTTCCGAAGATCCCAAGTGTTTTCGGGATCCCTAAGATTCACAAATCTATTTCGGACCCACCATTGCGAGCCTTGATAGATGCTAGAGGTAGTATAACTTACCCAATAGCTAAATTTATAGACTATCATTTAAAGAAATTTGTATGCCAGCTCCCACAGATATGTAAGGACTCCTGGGCATTTTTGAGATCTATTAGCTCTATTCCATTCGACCAAGATTACATTTCTTAACTATAGATGTTAAGGATTTATATTCATCGATGCCACAAAGTACGGGGGTCGAATGGGTGAGGGTGTTATTACTTGAAATGGGGGCCACAACTGCATTGGTTTCATTATTATGTGAACTACTTGAGGTTGTGTTGGATAACAACTACTTCACATTTGGTGGGGAATACTTTGTGCAGAAAATAGGTGTAGCGAGGGGCTCTCCCTGTGGGGCCAGTTTCGCCAATTTGGTGATGGCACACTGGGAGAGAACTCATGTACTTCAACACTTAGAGGTGGCTAGCAGCATCAGGTATTACACTCGATTTTTGGATGACATTTTTATATTACTTAAGGGCAACTCTGAAGTTGCAGATGAATTACTCGCCCATTTCAATGATAGCACCGCCTTTTTATCCTTCACACACAGTTTCCATACAAGTAGAATCGCATACCTTGATGTACCTTGGAAAAGGACTTGGAAACCAGTACCTTTGTATCAAGGATCTACAGGAAACCAACATACTCAAACTCCTTTTTACACTATTCTAGCTGCCATCCCGTGACTCAAAAGAGAGCTGTTGTCAAAGGCCAACTGGTGAGGGCAGCTAGAATGGTGTCTAGGGAAACTGATTTCGACCTCGAGTGTGAATTGTTGCGAGGCATGTTCCTGAGGAGGAAATATCCTCCTTTTTGGTGGATGCACTTATAAGGGAAGTATCATTGAAACGCATGAAAAATATATACATACCACTTTTGGGAGAAAATTTAAGTAGCATAACTAATGGAGGTGACACGTTAAGTGAACCACTTAATAGGGAGGAACATACTGATATTAATAACTTCTGTTTTATTACAACATTTAGTCTGGACGCTTACCAAATTTCGGACATTATTAACAAGAATTGGAAATTCTTATTAGACGAAGAGAGACTCCCAAGTGCACTACTAAACAGAGTTAAAATAGTATACAGGAAGGGAGCAAATATAATGAGCATCTTGCAAACAAGCAAAATGAATAATTGTAGGCCATCTATGTTAGGCATGAATAAATGCAATATGTGTAGGTATTGTACTCACATGGACATAGGTAAACATTTTACACTGAGAAATAGGCAATACATCAGCCAAGGTAAATTCAATTGTAATTCAAAGAATGTGGTATATGTGGCTATTTGCAAAGCATGCCCCTCATTCTATATTGGAAAAACTGAGAGGAGAGTGAGGGAAAGGGTGTATGAACACCTATACAGCATTCGAACTGGAAACATGACCAATGCTTTACCTAGACAAACAGCGACATTTTCAAATCATACCTTTGGCTTTAGAGTAATAGGTGAATGTGTCCACAATGATAGAGGGGGACCGACCCTCCTGCTTCTAGAGAGACTAGAATTGTTGTGGCAACTTCGCACAAGAGCCTGCTCAGTACCAGGGCTTAATGAGCAATATCCTATTTCCAGTATTTTTAAACTGAAAGCATTGAATAGATAGGTTATTTCACTTCTGACACTTATTGTGATATATGCAGACTTGGTAGGGCATATAATGTTTGAACATGCACTTCATTTTTAATTTTCAACATACACACATAACATATAATATATATTTGTGACACTTATATTACTATTTCACCATTTTTCAGCATATTTTGTTATAAAATGTTTACTTTAAGTCTCATTTTTTTTTTGTCTTATGATTGACTGGTTCTCATACATCACAGTACTAAATTCTGCTAGAAGTCAACAGAAAGCAGAGTTACTCATCATTATGTCATCATTATGTTGCAAATATGTTTTCCTTCCCCTCCCTTTCTTCCCCCTTCCCCTCCCCCCCCCTTATTACATAATGACATAATGTTCAAATGTTTTAATGTGTATGTTTGGACTTGTTATTCTCATAGTCCATATTACCCATACTTGTTTAGTGAGTTTATACTTGAAATGGGGATTTACTTTTGTGTATTTTTACCCATTGCACTTTCACTCATTTTAATATTTTAATGTTTTAACCTTATTTTTGTTCTTGCAAGTGAATTGTGTATACTACTGAATGGGTGTATAACTAGGAAGAGGAAATGACAAATGCTTTGTGATCAGGAAATGAGGTCATTCGGATTGTACCAGGGAGGCACAATTTGAATTTGAAATTGCCTTTATAACACAGGCTGGTTTCTTGTGTAGAACCATTTGTCTGAAGAAGTCTTTGTATGGTGAAAGGACGAAAAGCAGTATTTTTGTACCTTGTTGCTTAATGTTTTAATAAACTTCTGGCCCTGTTTGGTCCAGTTTGGTTTTAGTTCTACCTTTTGTCCACTATTTACATTTGGATGCTTGAACATGGCAACTGTTTGGATAACCTTTGAATAAGAAAGGATTGATTTATTCCAGAGCTGCATAGCGGGATTAACCATTTTTCACCAGTGTGCGTCAACTTACCAGCACCATCCTGAATTGGAGAACTTTGTATGTTAGTTTACAAGCAAATTACATTTCTTATCATGTGACATCAGAAACATTGCTTATTTCTTTATGGTAGCAATTATGACTTTCTGTTTGTAGAAACAGATCATTTAATTTATAATAAAATTTGATAAATTAATATTAATGTAGTTCTTATTTACTCAAGAGTTATAAACAACAAACTGGTTAAACTGATATCAGTTTCATAAGAATAATCTTGTTTTCATGTGTGTGCTACTGTCATTTACTTTGCAGTTCAGTTTAATATTTCATACTTCATTAGCCTTAATTAGTTTAGTGAACATGCAATCAGTGGAGATGAGGTATTATTAATAAATGACTGTATTAAAATGACAGAAGTACTACCCAGATTATTAATTTTAGCTGTCACATACTAGTTGATAATGTATATTTATTTAAACAGGTAGGTGAACTGGACAACAAGGAACACTTTTTCAGGTATGACTTGGTTGCCACATCAAGTTAAAGAAAAAAACATATACAGAGCATGTGCAAACAATAACATGTAAACAGTACTGGACAAATATCTTGAAACAACAAAAACTTGAGTAAAAACAAAATTAAACTAAACAGTGCAATATGAAGTACAAAAATCAATAATACCAAATAACTAACAGTACAACTAACTAAAGTGAAGTTAAATATTTTTATCTGTGTAGTCACATGGTGCTTCTTCCAGCTAGAGTTTTAAAATGGTTTCTAAAATGTCTTAACTTAACAATTAAAGGCAATATAAAGTAAAGCAGCACTTGGATAACAATATCCTAAAACAACAATTAAACAAAAGCATAATAGTTTTATATCCAATATAAACAACCATAGGACTTTAAAAGTAACACTACATAAGTATTCAAAGTCAAAATAAATAATTTATTCTGTACAAATACCTTCTGCTTCATCAATCAGTGAGACTTTAAGTTTTGTCACAGTTGCCCATTTGGAAAGTAATCTGCTATATGAAGAAGACAAAAATTCAAAAACTTTGGTCCAAAAATAAAGAATGCTACAGATGTACTATCTTTAAGTACTCTAGTAAGCCATTCAGTGAGTATGTCAGGCATTATAATCTAAAGATGCCCAGATTTAGTAGGCTCTACATCATAATGACAATTTTAAATTCAAGCCACATATAAATGGTTATCCATGCAGTATTATGTAGGGCAATGTGATGTTGCCCATTTTCTGGAGGTCCAGTAATAAAATGAAATACTTTATTTAAAGTAATTTGCAACTGGTGAATGTTCAGTGGCCTAGCCTATTTCATTTGGGTTATGTTCATTCCATTCATTCCTCTCATTATTCCCATTGTATGGTAAGTTTTCTTTTGGGTTATGTTATTCAAAGTATTAATCTTTATGCTTACTTTAAGTAGCGTAGGTCATGTTCATGCCACCCAACCTGCCCCCAGACTTTTTCTAGCTTTGGCTTTTATTCAAATGTTTTTTTCTAAAGTCACCCAGTTTCTGTTTTAACATACCCTACTATGGCCTGCATGCTATTCACTTCAGCCATAACTACATCCATTTTTTAAAGATAACAATATATCTGTCTTCTTGGTTTGGTATTTTGCCTTCCTTTCTCATTCCACTCCTTCATATAGCATGGAAGAATACTGTACTTGTTATCTGATTTCCATTTAGAGTTAGGGGCCCCTTGTACAATTTCAGGGTTTGAGTATCTTGAGATTCACTTGCACCACTCCTTCTCCTGTACCTCTCATCATGCACTGTTGGCTCTTCCTGGCCCTTGCTGTCTGGTTCTCCTTCCACTCCTTTCAGAAGGTTATATAGTTAAACACTGAAACACCATAAGGGGGTGAATGCATGCCCAAATGCTTCATTCTTTGGATGAGACCTTAAGCAAAGGCCCCATCTGCTGGAGATGATTGTAGCTAACATAGCTGTAAAAGATCCCATGACACCTATTGAAAAGAGTAGGGGAAGCTCCCTAAGGCTTTAGGGAAATTTCCCCTAATAGTATCAATGCCACATTGGATCTCCCCTGAAAAGGGTTTACTAGTCTGGTGGGACTAACCCAGTCAGCAAAGGATAAAAAAAAAAATGGAACCTAAGTTTCATAAGGATAAGTCAGCCATACCACATCCAGTGCAGGAAAATAACAGATATTAAAGTGGGAAAAAACACATATAACCAAACACACAGTCCAGGGGAAATGAGAAAAAAAATAATGCACCTTACAAAAATAATACTAGTTTTTTCAGAAACTGATTTAATTAATCTTCAGCATGGTACAGCAGTCTATAAAAAATAACAATAATCCAATGATTTGTTTCAAATCTGGCATTATGATTTTCCAAATGCAATTTTACTAGAAGGAATATAAAAGAATCTCTGGGTCTAGTAGTGGCTATTTCATTTTTAGAATTCAAGTTAAACTTCTGCTTAATCAGTGATCTGCACTATTCTGGGTGCTTGATTCCAATGGTCTGCAGTTTCTGAAGCAATTCTTCGGATGGCGTCTGCTGAACCACGTACAAAGGCACAGAAGAACTATTTTTCCTTATGGACCAGGTTTTACAATCATTTCAATGTTTTAAACTCCAGTGATGCTCCTAATATAAATTACCATCTATAATTAACTGAGCATATGCTGCTGGTGTTTTAAAGACTGGAAACATCTATGTTTTTTTTCTCATTAATTTGCAAATAGAAAACTGCAGCAAAGCAGTGCTGATGTGCACAGGTGTCAAAGTGACATGAGATTTCCAAATGCATGTTTCTCAGTGAGAATATATATGCAATCCTTGGTACTGACTTGCATATCTATGGTATTACATTGGGATGAAAAAGCTAAGCTTAAAATGACCTCCAGGTCGCTAGCCTAGTAAACTCCTATGATCCTATGAAAAACGCTTGAGTCCAGTAATGATTGTCTGGTTCAAATCAAAGCTTCACCTTAATCAGTGATCTGCAGAGTTCTATATGCTTGACTCCAATGTTCTTCAGTTTCTGCAGTAATTCATCTGATGTCATCTCCAAAACTAAAAATAACCATTAATCATTATGGGTATGGTTTTGCCATCAATGCAAAGATTCAAACTGTCATGCTACTCCTAATATAAATTACTATCTACAGTAAGCAGATCAAATGGTGCTGGTTTCTCACTAACTGAACACATCACTATTGTTTGTTCATGTTCATCTGCAAACAGAAAACTGGATCAAGGCACTATAGATGTGCACAGAGTGTCATTGGACTGATCAATACATTTTCTCCAGTGAGTAAATCAGAGAAACTTTCAGTCCAGTAGTAGCTATTTCACTGTCTGCATCCAATTACAGCTTCTCCTTAGCCACTGATCTGCACTGTTTAGGGTGCTTGACTCCAGTAGTTTCAGCTTCTGCAGGGATTTTTCTAATGTCACCTGCAGAACCATGTACAAAGGCATTGAATAACTCCAAGTTGTTATGGTCATGGTTTTGCAATCATTCCAATGGCTCATAGTTCCACTATGCTCCTAATATATCACTACCATAAATAATTAATTAATAATAAGGTTGTTGTTGTTTTTCTTTGCAAGTAGAACACTGCATCAAAGCAATGCAGATGTGCCAGGGGTCAACATGGCCCAGGATTGACAAAGGCATTTTCAGCAGAAGTCACGTAAGATGAACTCTGAGTCCAGAATACGCTATTTTGGTTTAATTTTTTTTTTTTATTTACTCAGTGATCTGCACAGTTCTGGAAGTTCAATACTAATGGTCTTCAGCTTCTGCAGCAATTCATCTGATTTCAACTGCCAGGCCATGCACAATGCTATAGAAAATTTGAGTTGTTATAGACCTGCTTTTGCAGTCAGTTCAGTTGTTCAAAGTCTCATGATGCTCCTAATATATATATATATATATATATATATATATATATATATATATATATGTGTGTGAATCTATAATTAACTAATCATATGGTGTTGCTCTGTGAAACATTGGATACAACCATGTATTTTTTTCTTTTTCATTTGCAAATAGAAAACTCCATCAAAGCACTGTGCATATGTGCATAGGTACAAAGTCCACCAAGCCAGCAAATGACAACAGAATAACACCACAAGTGAGTTGGTATCACCAAATGGATGCACAATAAATGAAAACCGAATGAAAAGTAAAGTGACAAACTTCTTTAATAGACCATGGAGCTGTTAAAAACATTAAGCGCTTTCATTCACAAAAGTGGACTTCTTCAGAATGCCATATTGACTGACAAACAATAAATTTAAAAAGTTTTTGGTGCCAAACTATGGCAAATTTTCACTGACGCAGGAAGAAAACCAGGACTTAATGATTTTATTACCATCAAACCTATTTTAGAACTCGTTAGTATTATTGTTCATATTATGGTTTAAGACAGGAATTCATAAATAATGCAATGTATACATGAGATTAGATAGAAACGGAAAACAGTGCCACGTACACATTGTTCTTTTTTTTTTTCACTTTTCTTGGTAGCACACAGTTTGAATAAGATTGGTTAATTATAGTGTGCTATAACAAAAATATCCTACATGTATAGTTATATTCCATGCCTTATTAGCCTTTGTAAACAAATATTTTTTAGCAACATTATTTATGAGTAAAACAGTAATTGGCATACAAATTATTTTATATGATTATTAGTTAGATTTTATGCAGCTTTTATATATTATATGTGTGATAAAGTAGTGAATATGTTGTACGAGGCTGTATTGATATGTACTGTTTCTTTAAGGTGCAATTTTAAAGAAGGCGGAGTTTGGCACCAAAAAGTTTTTAAATTTATTGTTTGTCAGTCAATATGGCATTCTGAAGAAGTCCACTTTTATGGATGAAAGTGCTTAATGTTTTTTAACAGCTCCATGGTCTATTAAAGAAGTTTGTCACTTTACTTTTCATTCGGTTTTCATTTATCGTGCATCCGTTTGGTGATAACAGCTCATATGTGCATAGGTGTCAGAGTGACATAGGACTGACAAATGTTTCTTATTAGTTGGCACATATGAGAAACACAGATTCCAGTAGTGGCTATTCCACTGTCTGAATCCAATCATATCTTTTCCTTAATCAGTGATCATTACAGTTCTGGGTTCTTGACTCCAATGGTCTTCAGCTTCTGCTGCAATGCATGTGATGTCAGCTGCCTAACCATGTATAAAGGCATAGAATAACTCTAGGATGTTATGGACTTGTTTCTTCAGTCAATCAAATGGTTAAAATTCCCATGATGCCCTTAATATAAATTAATGTACAGTTAACTGATAATACAGTGGTGCTTTGTCAGAGACTGGACACATCCATGTTGTTTTTCTACACAGATGTTAGAGTGACACAGGATCTGCCTATACCTAAATTAGAACAGTTTTCACCATGTCTACACTTACTGTTAAAAGACTGTGGCATATTATCACAGTAGAATATGATTCATACAATGTTTTATAAAAAAAAGTGGATAAAAAAATCTTTGCTGTAAGAATAGCATACAGCTATACAGAAAATGAAATCCACAGAATATTTTAATGTAAAATAATCTTGTGGTTAAACCATATATACTTACCTAGCCTCATCAACTTCATACCATTCTTGCAGCTCAAGAGCACCTTTACAGAAATATGATAATTTCTGCTTCATTAATCCTTATAATACTTTGCAAACTACCAATCTGTAAAGTGCTGTTTTCTAAAGAAAACTACCAATCTGTTAAGTGCTATTTTCTAAAGAATTCTTAACTCATCACCTCATAACATCCTATGATTCCATGTGGCTATTTGCCTCATTTCCAATCTACCCACTTACCCTCAAAAAAGTGTTTTGCCCTATTATCTATTTATTTATTGATTTATTTATTTATTGTTTACTTATTTGTTAATTGGCAAAATATGTACCATGACAGATGTATTATACCTCTCATCTTTTTTTTCTGAAGAATTCTGAACAAAGCCAAAAACTATAAGAGGAAAAGCTCAAAATCATATATATTTTATTTTATTTATTTATTGACATTTGTTTACTGGGATAGTCCACTGGGCCATTAAGAGCTCATTTTCAGTGGAGGCCTGGGGAGAAAAGCTCCACAAAACATCTACGTAGAACATTATTGAACAATTAGAGAAGATCCACAAAAACAAACTCATAGACAAGCAATTGAACAATTGTTTTTAAATAGAGACAAGACTACAAATGTCAATTAGTTACAATTAATACAAGCTTAAATTACAGAGTGGGATCACATATTTGTGAACAGGCAACATTATATACAGCTTCTGCCATAGGAGTAGTCAGCTTATACAAGGCATTTTATAGGTAGAGATTATTTAAAGAGGTAGAATGGAAACATTAGGACATTTAAGTGTGTGTATATAAGAATAAATTCAAGAAGAAGAAGAAGAAGAGGTAGTCAGGATTTAAAAGATAGACCCTGGGATTCATGAAGCTCGGCGCAAGGATAGCGTTAGCCTTGCGCCGGCAATGCGGCGTACAGATGGCGCAGCAGCACTACATGCATATTAATGAAGGCGCACTGCCGTAATGGCCACGTGCATAGGAAATGTGTACAAGTACAGGGGCGTGTCCAAGCACTGCATGGAGGCGTGAACATGTCGGCTGCATACGTGCAACCTAAAATGCTGACTAGTACAGCCTCCCTCTAATAGTAATCACTCCTGTCAGTGTCCATGGATACTGAAATGTATGCAAAGCATACAAGACATCATTGCAAACACCACAATAAGAAGTAAACACAAAGGCACGTAGCTGAATATTGAGTCCCCGCCCCTCGAACAAAGATATTTAAAACCCTGTGCCCGTATTCCATTGTAGTGTCGCTAGTTATACCAAGTGGAAGCAAAATGCATCGTGTTAGCGCGCCGCCAATTGCCAAGCCTAGCCCAATGGTGTGGGTTACCACCTGTCCCACATTGTGAGGGACAGTCCACCTCTAGACAGGTGTGTCCATACCAAAATCATAATAAAAGTGAAATGTTCTGCGATAGTAGGACATAATTATATCCCATATGTTATGTAATAGTCCCATACAGTACATATGTCCGTATATAAAATACCTATATGTTATAAGAAACAGAATAAGCAAGCAAACGAAACAGAATAAGCAACTACACTGCTACAACAATAAAAGCTTATATGTAGGCATGAAACTAAAGTACTATCCTTTGTAATGACTGTGGGTATGTGTTGGCCTGTAAACTCAGATGTGTGCCATGAAAAAGTCCCATCCAGGTCATATGAAAAGGTGGCAACCCTACCAATGGTCAGAGCATTCGCCCAATATCTGCCCATTCACGGTCCAAGTCATCCTTGCCAGGACAGCCCATAGATGAATGGGTATTACCCGAGTCTACCTACCATGTCATGAAAGATAAGTATTTGCAAGTACCTATGTGCATGAAGTACAGCATGTGGATGATCTGAAATGTTAGTGTAGACCTCACAACCACATTGGTCCCAGAGATATGTAATGTATGCAATGTGTTCTGTTGACTGTGCCATGGGCCATCAACTAGAGAAGGGATGAATGTTGTTTGTGGAATATGAGGCTGAGGGGGTGACAGGTAATGTGATAATTTGCCAAGGGGAGACTGGGTTGGATGCACAATAGGTGAATTGGAGGTCTACGAGGGAGCAGTGGGTGAATCAGGAAGATAACCAAAGAACAAATATACACATCCACAATACAATCCCACAAACATGTGAACATTAAAATGTGCAATACACATGTACAGAAACGTTACCGGCACATACCCACATAATGGTCTGGCCTGAACTGAGCCATCCAACCCCAACACACCTGGATACATAATTGAATACCCATCATCCCCTTCACAGCACACCACCCTCCCCTTCCTGAATGTCCACCAAAACCAGCCATACTCGGGCTGCTAGATAGGAGCGGCCATATCTGCACATAGTGACCCCTACCCATATCTAGTAGGCAGTCTCACCCTAGGCATTCTCAGGATTGCAAACTATGTATCCCTTGCATGTATAACCCTACCTTACAGCCGTAAAGCAAAGATGGTCATCGGTCACCACAATTTTTGGATATCCTTCATGGGTTATGTATCTGTTCTAAACATTAGACTTGGTGTCACGACACGATGTCCAGTCCTGTATACATCTGGACACAAGTTGTATGAGCAGTAGTTGTCCACAAGACTACTCAGCCTCCAGCCGGTCCTGCAGAACCTATGAACAGGGATTAAACACCTGACCATGATGCACATCTCCCCACGTGCATTATCGGGAATATATATACCTTACACATTCGCATAGTGGCAGTTGGATATAGGGTACTTAAGGCACTTTAAAGCAGACGTAAGTAGGGTTACCACCTGCCCCACCTTGAGAGGGATTACACACCTGACCGTGATGCATGTCTCCCCACGTGCATTATCGGGAATATATACCTTACACATTCGCATAGTGACAGTCGGATATAGGGTGCTTAAGGCACTGTAAAGCAGATGTAAGTAGGGTTACCACCTGCCCCACCTTGTGAGGGACAGTTGCTTTTTGGGTAGTTGTGTCCAGACCAAATATAATGCAATGGCAAATGTCCTGTGATTGTAGGAAATATGTCCCATATTTCATGTAACAGTTGCATAAAACAGTTATTTATGTAAAATACTCAAAGTTACAAGAAACAGATGAAGCAAACAAACCGCTACAAGAATAAGCATTCATTTAGGCAAATAAGTAAAGTTCTAACCTTTGTACTGACCATGGGTATGTGTCAGCCTGTAAAGTCTGATGTGTGTCCCGAAAATGCCCCGCTTTGGCCATATGAAAAGGTGGCAACCCGAGACGTAAGCGGGTATGCAAGCGTGTATGCGCAATGGTAGGTGGCGGTGATTCAACGGTATGGGAAATGTAAATGAGCATGTAGGTGTATATGCATGTGTATGTACAGACATATATATATATATATATATATATATATATATATATATATATATATATATATATATATATATATATAAATATATGTAGATATGAAGAATGAACATGGTCACAATATAGGAAATCCCCGTAATAGTTAGTGCTGTTATATATCAGGATGGCCATAGGTGAGCACACCTCTGCATCCCCAACCACAGGTAGGACGCTAAAAGTGGAATGAACAATCTCCCCTTGCTAAGTCTGACTTTCAACTAGGTACAGGGCAGTCCCGGTCCCCAGTCGGACAAGCCTAAACCCAGAAGACCATATGAACACCCTGACAATCAAACACATGTATGTGCCAGGACTATAGGCTGTAGAGGTTTGAATATCCTCGGAGTGAGTCAACATGCATCACAAGTCCAGAGCAGTAGGGAATAGGGAATGGCGCATGTGTAGTAGTGCATTTTTCCCAACAGGTAAATGGATGCCTGCTGTGTAAGTGAAGTGATGAGGCATGTGTTTGGGTAACTATGCACCATGGGTATACATATAAATGAGGCAGAACACCAATAGTGTAGTGGTTAGAGCATCC